>NW_026735672.1:0-108000 GCF_949786415.1 Peromyscus eremicus
GCATTCTAACAGTTCAGTGTGCACACCTCCATGTGGACACACTCAATCTAACAGTTCAGTGTGCAAGCCTCCATGTGGACACACTCATTCTAACAGTTCAGTGTGCACACCTCCATGTGGGCACACTCATTCTAACAGTTCAGTGTGCACACCTCCATGTGGGCATACTCATTCTAACAGAACAGTGTGCACACCTCCATGTGGGCACACTCATTCTAACCTTTCAGTGTGCACACCTCCATGTGGACACACTCATTCTAACAGTTCAGTGTGCACACCTCCACAGTGATAAACTCATTCTAACAGTTCAGTGTGCACACCTCCATGTGGACACACTCATTCTAACAGTTCAGTGTGCACACCTCCATGTGGACACACTCATTCTAACAGTTCAGTGTCCACACCTCCATGTGGGCACACTCATTCTAACAGTTCAGTGTGCACACCTCCATGTTGACACACTCATTCTAACATTTCAGTGTGCACACCTCCATGTGGACACACTCATTCTAACAGTTCATTGTGCACACCTCCATGTGGACACACTCATTCTAACCATACAGTGTGCACACCTCCATGTGGACATATTCTAACAGTTCAGTGTGCACACCTCCATGTGGGCACACTCATTCTAACAGTTCAGTGTGCACACCTCATGTGGACACACTCATTCTAACATTTCAGTGTGCATACCTCCACAGGGACACACTCATTCTAACAGTTCAGTGTGCACACCTCCATGTGGGCACAGTCATTCTAACAGTTCAGTGTGCACACCTCCATGTGGACACACTCATTCAAACAGTTCAGTGTGCACACCTCCATGTGGGCACAGTCATTCTAACAGTTCAGTGTGCACACCTCCATGTGGACACACTCATTCTAACAGTTCAGTGTGCACACCTCCATGTGGACACACTCATTCTAACAGTTCAGTGTGCACACCTCCATGTGGCTACACTCTTTCTAACAGTTCAGTGTGCACATTTCCATGTGGACACACTCATTCTAACAGTTCAGTGTGCCCACCTCCATGTGGACACACTCATTCTAACAGTTCAGTGTGCACAGCTCCATGTGGACACACTCATTCTAACAATACAGTGTGCACACCTCCATGTGGACATATTCTAACAGTTCAGTGTGCACACCTCCATGTGGGCACACTCATTCTAACAGTTCAGTGTGCACACCTCCATGTGGACACACTCATTCTAACAGTTCAGTGTGCACACCTCCATGTGGACACACTCATTCTAACAGTTCAGTGTGCACAGCTCCATGTGGACACACTCATTCTAACAGTTCACAGTGCACACCTCCATGTGGGCACACTCATTCTAACAGTTCAGTGTGCACACCTCCATGTGGGCACACTCATTCTAACAGAACAGTGTGCACACCTCCATGTGGGCACACACATTCTAACAGTTCAGTGTGCACACCTCCATGTGGAAACACTCATTCTAACAGTTCAGTGTGCACACCTCCATGTGGGCACACTCATTCTAACAGTTCAGTGTGCACACCGCCACAGTGATACACTCATTCTAACAGTTCAGAGTGCACACCTCCATGTGGACACACTCATTCTAACAGTTCAATGTGCACACCTCTATGTGGGCACAGTCATTCTAACAGTTCAGTGTGCACACCTCCATGTGGGCACACTCATTCTAACAGTTCAGTGTGCACACCTCCATGTGGACACACTCATTCTAACAGTTCTGTGTGCACAACTCCATGTTGACACACTCATTCTAACAGTTCAGTGTGCACACCTCCATGTGGACACACTCATTCTAACAGTTCATTGTGCACACCTCCATGTGGACACACTCATTCTAACAATACAGTGTGCACACCTCCATGTGGACATATTCTAACAGTTCAGTGTGCACACCTCCATGTGGGCACACTCATTCTAACAGTTCAGTGTGCACACCTCATGTGGACACACTCATTCTAACATTTCAGTGTGCATACCTCCACAGGGGACACACTCATTCTAACAGTTCAGTGTGCACACCTCCATGTGGGCACAGTCATTCTAACAGTTCACAGTGCACACCTCCATGTGGGCACACTCATTCTAACAGTTCAGTGTGCACACCTCCATGTGGGCATACTCATTCTAACAGAACAGTGTGCACACCTCCATGTGGGCACACTCATTCTAACAGTTCAGTGTGCACAACTCCATGTGGACACACTCATTCTAACAGTTCAGTGTGCACACCTCCATGTGGAAACACTCATTCTAACAGTTCAGTGTGCACACCTCCATGTGGGCACACTCATTCTAACAGTTCAGTGTGCACACCACCACAGGGATACACTCATTCTAACAGTTCAGTGTGCACACCTCCATGTGGGCACAGTCATTCTAACAGTTCAGTGTGCACACCTCCATGTGGACACACTCATTCAAACAGTTCAGTGTGCACACCTCCATGTGGGCACAGTCATTCTAACAGTTCAGTGTGCACACCTCCATGTGGACACACTCATTCTAACAGTTCAGTGTGCACACCTCCATGTGGACACACTCATTCTAACAGTTCAGTGTGCACAGCTCCATGTGGGACACACTCATTCTAACAATACAGTGTGCACACCTCCATGTGGACATATTCTAACAGTTCAGTGTGCACACCTCCATGTGGGCACACTCATTCTAACAGTTCAGTGTGCACACCTCCATGTGGACACACTCATTCTAACAGTTCAGTGTGCACACCTCCATGTGGACACACTCAATCTAACAGTTCAGTGTGCACACCTCCATGTGGGGCACACTCATTCTAACAGTTCAGTGTGCACACCTCCATGTGGACACACTCATTCTAACAATACAGTGTGCACACCTCCATGTGGACATATTCTAACAGTTCAGTGTGCACACCTCCACAGGGATAAACTCATTCTAACAGTTCAGTGTGCACACCTCCATATGGGACACACTCATTCTAGCAGTTCAGTGTGCACACCTCCATGTGGGCACAGGCATTCTAACAGTTCAGTGTGCACACCTCCATGTGGACACACTCAATCTAACAGTTCAGTGTGCAAGCCTCCATGTGGACACACTCATTCTAACAGTTCAGTGTGCACACCTCCATGTGGGCACACTCATTCTAACAGTTCAGTGTGCACACCTCCATGTGGGCATACTCATTCTAACAGAACAGTGTGCACACCTCCATGTGGGCACACTCATTCTAACCTTTCAGTGTGCACACCTCCATGTGGACACACTCATTCTAACAGTTCAGTGTGCACACCTCCACAGTGATAAACTCATTCTAACAGTTCAGTGTGCACACCTCCATGTGGACACACTCATTCTAACAGTTCAGTGTGCACACCTCCATGTGGACACACTCATTCTAACAGTTCAGTGTGCACACTTCCATGTGGACACACTCATTCTAACAGTACAGTGTGGACACCTCCATGTGGGCACAGACATTTTAACAGTTCAGTGTGCACACCTCCATGTGGACACAATCATTCTAACAGTTCAGTGTGCACACCTCCATGTGGACACATTCTAACAGTTCAGTGTGCACACCTCCATGTGGACACACTCATTCTAACAGTTCAGTGTCCACACATCCATGTGGGCACACTCATTCTAACAGTTCAGTGTGCACACCTCCATGTGGACACACTCATTCTAACAGTTCACTGTGCACACCTCCATGTGGACACACTCATTCTAACAGTTCAGTGTGCACACCTCCATGTGGGCACACTCATTCTAACAGTTCAGTGTGCACAGCTCCATGTGGACACACTCATTCTAACATTTCACAGTGCACACCTCCATGTGGGCACACTCATTCTAACAGTTCAGTGTGCACACCTCCATGTGGGCATACTCATTCTAAGAGAACAGTGTGCACACCTCCATGTGGGCAGACTCATTCTAACAGTTCAGTGTGCACACCTCCATGTGGACACACTCATTCTAACAGTTCAGTGTGCACACCTCCATGTGGAAACACTCATTCTAACAGTTCAGTGTGCACACCTCCATGTGGGCACACTCATTCTAACAGTTCAGTGTGCACACCGCCACAGGGATACTCTCATTCTAACAGTTCAGTGTGCACACCTCCATGTGGACACACTCATTCTAACAGTTCAGTGTGCACACCTCTATGTGGGCACAGTCATTCTAACAGTTCAGTGTGCACACCTCCATGTGGGCACACTCATTCTAACAGTTCAGTGTGCACACCTCCACAGTGATAAACTCATTCTAACAGTTCAGTGTGCACACCTCCATGTGGACACACTCATTCTAACAGTTCAGTGTGCACACCTCCATGTGGACACACTCATTCTAACAGTTCAGTGTGCACACTTCCATGTGGACACACTCATTCTAACAGTACAGTGTGGACACCTCCATGTGGGCACAGACATTTTAACAGTTCAGTGTGCACACCTCCATATGGACACAATCATTCTAACAGTTCAGTGTGCACACCTCCATGTGGACACATTCTAACAGTTCAGTGTGCACACCTCCATGTGGACACACTCATTCTAACAGTTCAGTGTCCACACCTCCATGTGGGCACACTCATTCTAACAGTTCAGTGTGCACACCTCCATGTGGACACACTCATTCTAACAGTTCAGTGTGCACACCTCCATGTGGACACACTCATTCTAACAGTTCAGTGCGCACACCTCCATTTGGGCACACTCATTCTAACAGTTCAGTGTGCACACCTCCATGTGGACACACTCATTCTAACAGTTCTGTGTGCACACCTCCATGTTGACACACTCATTCTAACATTTCAGTGTGCACACCTCCATGTGGACACACTCATTCTAACAGTTCATTGTGCACACCTCCATGTGGACACACTCATTCTAACCATACAGTGTGCACACCTCCATGTGGACATATTCTAACAGTTCAGTGTGCACACCTCCATG
Organism: Peromyscus eremicus; assembly: GCF_949786415.1. Lineage (NCBI taxonomy): Eukaryota > Metazoa > Chordata > Mammalia > Rodentia > Cricetidae > Peromyscus > Peromyscus eremicus. The sequence goes on from NW_026735672.1 coordinate 4,960, forward strand.
TGGGCACACTCATTCTAACAGTTCAGTGTGCACACCTCATGTGGACACACTCATTCTAACATTTCAGTGTGCATACCTCCACAGGGACACACTCATTCTAACAGTTCAGTGTGCACACCTCCATGTGGGCACAGTCATTCTAACAGTTCAGTGTGCACACCTCCATGTGGACACACTCATTCAAACAGTTCAGTGTGCACACCTCCATGTGGGCACAGTCATTCTAACAGTTCAGTGTGCACACCTCCATGTGGACACACTCATTCTAACAGTTCAGTGTGCACACCTCCATGTGGACACACTCATTCTAACAGTTCAGTGTGCACACCTCCATGTGGCTACACTCTTTCTAACAGTTCAGTGTGCACATTTCCATGTGGACACACTCATTCTAACAGTTCAGTGTGCCCACCTCCATGTGGACACACTCATTCTAACAGTTCAGTGTGCACAGCTCCATGTGGACACACTCATTCTAACAATACAGTGTGCACACCTCCATGTGGACATATTCTAACAGTTCAGTGTGCACACCTCCATGTGGGCACACTCATTCTAACAGTTCAGTGTGCACACCTCCATGTGGACACACTCATTCTAACAGTTCAGTGTGCACACCTCCATGTGGACACACTCATTCTAACAGTTCAGTGTGCACAGCTCCATGTGGACACACTCATTCTAACAGTTCACAGTGCACACCTCCATGTGGGCACACTCATTCTAACAGTTCAGTGTGCACACCTCCATGTGGGCACACTCATTCTAACAGAACAGTGTGCACACCTCCATGTGGGCACACTCATTCTAACAGTTCAGTGTGCACACCTCCATGTGGAAACACTCATTCTAACAGTTCAGTGTGCACACCTCCATGTGGGCACACTCATTCTAACAGTTCAGTGTGCACACCGCCACAGGGATACACTCATTCTAACAGTTCAGAGTGCACACCTCCATGTGGACACACTCATTCTAACAGTTCAATGTGCACACCTCTATGTGGGCACAGTCATTCTAACAGTTCAGTGTGCACACCTCCATGTGGGCACACTCATTCTAACAGTTCAGTGTGCACACCTCCATGTGGACACACTCATTCTAACAGTTCTGTGTGCACAACTCCATGTTGACACACTCATTCTAACAGTTCAGTGTGCACACCTCCATGTGGACACACTCATTCTAACAGTTCATTGTGCACACCTCCATGTGGACACACTCATTCTAACAATACAGTGTGCACACCTCCATGTGGACATATTCTAACAGTTCAGTGTGCACACCTCCATGTGGGCACACTCATTCTAACAGTTCAGTGTGCACACCTCATGTGGACACACTCATTCTAACATTTCAGTGTGCATACCTCCACAGGGACACACTCATTCTAACAGTTCAGTGTGCACACCTCCATGTGGGCACAGTCATTCTAACAGTTCACAGTGCACACCTCCATGTGGGCACACTCATTCTAACAGTTCAGTGTGCACACCTCCATGTGGGCATACGCATTCTAACAGAACAGTGTGCACACCTCCATGTGGGCACACTCATTCTAACAGTTCAGTGTGCACAACTCCATGTGGACACACTCATTCTAACAGTTCAGTGTGCACACCTCCATGTGGAAACACTCATTCTAACAGTTCAGTGTGCACACCTCCATGTGGGCACACTCATTCTAACAGTTCAGTGTGAACACCGCCACAGGGATACACTCATTCTAACAGTTCAGTGTGCACACCTCCATGTGGACACACTCATTCTAACAGTTCAGTGTGCACACCTCAATGTGGACACACTCATTCTAACATTTCACAGTGCACACCTCCATGTGGGCACACTCATTCTAACAGTTCAGTGTGCACACCTCCATGTGGGCATACTCATTCTAAGAGAACAGTGTGCACACCTCCATGTGGGCAGACTCATTCTAACAGTTCAGTGTGCACACCTCCATGTGGACACACTCATTCTAACAGTTCAGTGTGCACACCTCCATGTGGAAACACTCATTCTAACAGTTCAGTGTGCACACCTCCATGTGGGCACACTCATTCTAACAGTTCAGTGTGCACACCGCCACAGGGATACTCTCATTCTAACAGTTCAGTGTGCACACCTCCATGTGGACACACTCATTCTAACAGTTCAGTGTGCACACCTCTATGTGGGCACAGTCATTCTAACAGTTCAGTGTGCACACCTCCATGTGGGCACACTCATTCTAACAGTTCAGTGTGCACACCTCCATGTGGACACACTCATTCTAACAGTTCTGTGTGCACACCTCCATGTTGACACACTCATTCTAACAGTTCAGTGTGCACACCTCCATGTGGACACACTCATTCTAACAGTTCATTGTGCACACCTCCATGTGGACACACTCATTCTAACAATACAGTGTGCACACCTCCATGTGGACATATTCTAACAGTTCAGTGTGCACACCTCCATGTGGGCACACTCATTCTAACAGTTCAGTGTGCACACCTCATGTGGACACACTCATTCTAACATTTCAGTGTGCATACCTCCACAGGGACACACTCATTCTAACAGTTCAGTGTGCACACCTCCATGTGGACACACTCATTCTAACAGTTCAGTGTGCACACCTCCATGTGGGCACACTCTTTCTAACAGTTCAGTGTGCACATTTCCATGTGGACACACTCATTCTAACATTTCAGTGTGCCCACCTCTATGTGGACACAATCATTCTAACAGTTCAGTGTGCACAGCTACATGTGGACACACTCATTCTAACAATACAGTGTGCACACCTCCATGTGGACATATTCTAACAGTTCAGTGTGCACACCTCCATGTGGGCACACTCATTCTAACAGTTCAGTGTGCACACCTCCATGTGCACACACTCATTCTAACAGTTCATTGTGCACACGTCCATGTGGACACACTCAATCTAACAGTTCAGTGTGCACACCTCCATGTGGGCACACTCATTCTAACAGTTCAGTGTGCACACCTCCATGTGGACACACTCATTCTAACAGTTCAGTGTGCACACCTCCATGTGGACACACTCATTCTAACAGTTCAGTGTGCACACCTCCATGTGGACACACTCATTCTAACAGTTCATTGTGGACACCTCCATGTGGACACACTCATTCTAACATTACAGTGTGCACACCACCATGTGGACATATTCTAACAGTTCAGTGTGCACACCTCCATGTAGACACACTCATTCTAACAGTTCAGTGTGCACATCTCCACAGGGATACACTAATTCTCACAGTTCAGTGTGCACACCTCCATGTGGAAACACTCATTCTAACAGTTCAGTGTGCACACCTCCATGTGGACACACTCATTCTAACAATACAGTGTGCACACCTCCATGTGGACACACTCATTCTAACAGTTCAGTGTCCACACCTCCATGTGGGCACACTCATTCTAACAGTTCACTGTGCACACCTCCATGTGGACACACTCATTCTAACAGTTCACTGTGCACACCTCCATGTGGACACACTCATTCTAACAGTTCAGTGTGCACACCTCCATGATGGCACACTCATTCTAACAGTTCAGTGTGCACAGCTCCATGTGGACACACTCATTCTAACAGTTCACAGTGCACACCTCCATGTGGGCACACTCATTCTAACAGTTCAGTGTGCACACCTCCATGTGGGCATACTCATTCTAACAGAACAGTGTGCACACCTCCATGTGGGCACACTCATTCTAACAGTTCAGTGTGCACACCTCCATGTGGACACACTCATTCTAACAGTTCAGTGTGCACACCTCCATGTGGGCACACTCATTCTAACAGTTCAGTGTGCACACCTCCATGTGGGCACACTCATTCTAACAGTTCAGTGTGCACACCGCCACAGGGATACACTCATTCTAACAGTTCAGTGTGCACACCTCCATGTGGACACATTCATTCTAACAGTTCAGTGTGCACACCTCTATGTGGGCACAGTCATTCTAACAGTTCAGTGTGCACACCTCCATGTGGACACACTCATTCTAACAGTTCAGTGTGCACACTCCATGTGGACACACTCATTCTAACAGTTCAGTGTGCACACCTCCATGTGGACACACTCATTCTAACAGTTCAGTGTGCACACCTCCATGTGGGCACACTCATTCTAACAGTTCAGTGTGCACACCTCCATTTGGACACACTCATTCTAACAGTTCTGTGTGCACACCTCCATGTTGACACACTCATTCTAACATTTCAGTGTGCACACCTCCATGTGGACACACTCATTCTAACAGTTCATTGTGCACACCTCCATGTGGACACACTCATTCTAACAGTTCAGTGTGCACACCTCCATGTGGACACACTCATTCTAACAGTTCAGTGTGCACACCTCCATGTGGACACACTCATTCTATCAGTTCAGTGTGCACACCTCCATGTGGACACACTCATTCTAACAGTTCAGTGTGCACACCTCCAAGTGGACAAATTCTAACACTTCGGTGTGCACACCTCCATGTGGACACACTCATTCTAACAGTTCAGTGTGGACACCTCCATGTGGGCACAGACATTTTAACAGTTCAGTGTGCACACCTCCATGTGGACACAATCTTTCTAACAGTTCAGTGTGCACACCTCCATGTGGACACATTCTAACAGTTCAGTGTGCACACCTCCATGTGGACACACTCATTCTAACAGTTCAGTGTGCACACCTCCATGTGGACACACTCATTCTAACAATACAGTGTGCACACCTCCATGTGGACATATTCTAACAGTTCAGTGTGCACACCTCCATGTGGGCACACTCATTCTAACAGTTCAGTGTGCACACCTCCATGTGGACACACTCATTCTAACAGTTCAGTGTGCACACCTCCATGTGGACACACTCATTCTAACAGTTCAGTGTGCACACCTCCATGTGGGCACACTCATTCTAACAGTTCAGTGTGCACACCTCCATGTGGACACACTCATTCTAACAGTTCAGTGTGCACACCTCCATGTGGACACACTCATTCTAACAGTTCAGTGTGCACACCTCCATGTGGACACACTCATTCTAACAGTTCATTGTGGACACCTCCATGTGGACACACTCATTCTAACATTACAGTGTGCACACCACCATGTGGACATATTCTAACAGTTCAGTGTGCACATTTCCATGTGGACACACTCATTCTAACAGTTCAGTGTGCACACCTCCATGTAGACACACTAATTCTAACAGTTCAGTGTGCACACCTCCATGTAGACACACTCATTCTAACAGTTCAGTGTGCACACCTCCATGTAGACACACTAATTCTAACAGTTCAGTGTGCACACCTCCATGTGGGCACACTCATTCTAACAGTTCAGTGTGCACACCTCCATGTGGACACACTCATTCTAACAGTTCAGTGTGCACACCTCCATGTGGACACACTCATTCTAACAGTTCAGTGTGCACACCTCCATGTGGACACACTCATTCTAACAGTTCAGTGTGCACACCTCCATGTGGGCACACTCTTTCTAACAGTTCAGTGTGCACATTTCCATGTGGACACACTCATTCTAACAGTTCAGTGTGCCCACCTCTATGTGGACACACTCATTCTAACAGTTCAGTGTGCACAGCTACATGTGGACACACTCATTCTAACAATACAGTGTGCACACCTCCATGTGGACATATTCTAACAGTTCAGTGTGCACACCTCCATGTGGGCACACTCATTCTAACAGTTCAGTGTGCACACCTCCATGTGGACACACTCATTCTAACAGTTCAGTGTGCACACCTCCATGTGGACACACTCATTCTAACAGTTCAGTGTGCACACCTCCATGTGGACACACTCATTCTAACAGTTCATTGTGGACACCTCCATGTGGACACACTCATTCTAACATTACAGTGTGCACACCACCATGTGGACATATTCTAACAGTTCAGTGTGCACACCTCCATGTAGACACACTCATTCTAACAGTTCAGTGTGCACATCTCCACAGGGATACACTAATTCTCACAGTTCAGTGTGCACACCTCCATGTGGAAACACTCATTCTAACAGTTCAGTGTGCACACCTCCATGTGGACACACTCATTCTAACAATACAGTGTGCACACCTCCATGTGGACACACTCATTCTAACAGTTCAGTGTGCACACTCCATGTGGACACACTCATTCTAACAGTTGAGTGTGCACACCTCCATGTGGACACACTCATTCTAACAGTTCAGTGCGCACACCTCCATGTGGGCACACTCATTCTAACAGTTCAGTGTGCACACCTCCATGTGGGCACACTCATTCTAACAGTTCAGTGTGCACACCTCCATGTGGACACACTCAATCTAACAGTTCAGTGTACACACCTCCATGCAGACACACTCATTCTAACAGTTCAGTGTGCACACCTCCATGTGGATACACTCATTCTAACAATACAGTGTGCACACAACCATGTGGACATATTCTAACAGTTCAGTGTGCACACCTCCATGTGGGCACACTCATTCTAAAAGTTCAGTGTGCACACCTCCATGTGGACACACTCATTCTAACAGTTCAGTGTGCACACCTCCATGTGGGCACAGTCATTCTAACTGTTCATTCTGCACACCTCCATGTGGACACACTCATTCTAACAGTTCAGTGTGCACACCTCCATGTGGACACACTCATTCAAACAGTTCAGTGTGCACACCTCCATGTGGACATACTCATTCTAACAGTTCAGTGTGCACACCTCCATGTGGGCACACTCATTCTAACAGTTCAGTTTGCACACCTCCATGTGGACACACTCATTCTAACAGTTCAGTGTGCACACCTCCATGTGGACACACTCATTCTAACAGTTCAGTGTGCACACCTCCATGTGGACACACTCATTCTAACAGTTCATTGTGGACACCTCCATGTGGACACACTCATTCTAACATTACAGTGTGCACACCTCCATGTGGACATATTCTAACAATTCAGTGTGCACACCTCCATGTGGGCACACTCATTCTCACAGTTCAGTGTGCACACCTCCATGTTGTCACAGTCATTCTAACAGTTCAGTGTGCACACCTCCATGTGGACACACTCATTCTAACAGTTCAGTGTGCACACCTCCATGTGGGCACAGTCATTCTAACAGTTCAGTGTGCACAACTCCATGTGGACACACTCATTCAAACAGTTCAGTGTGCACACCTCCATGTGGGCACAGTCATTCTAACAGTTCAGTGTGCACACCTCCATGTGGACCCACTCATTCTAACAGTTCAGTGTGCACACCTCCATGTGGACACACTCATTCTAACAGTTCAGTGTGCACACCTCCATGTGGACACACTCATTCTATCAGTTCAGTGTGCACACCTCCATGTGGACACACTCATTCTAACAGTTCAGTGTGCACACCTCCAAGTGGACAAATTCTAACACTTCGGTGTGCACACCTCCATGTGGACACACTCATTCTAACAGTTCAGTGTGCACACCTCCATGTGGACACACTCATTCTAACAGTTCAGTGTGCACATCTCCATGTGGGCACACTCATTCTAACAGTTCAGTGTGCACACCTCCATGTGGACACACTCATTCTAACAGTTCAGTGTGCACACCTCCATGTGGACACACTCATTCTAACAGTTCAGTGTGCACACCTCCATGTGGACACACTCATTCTAACAGTTCATTGTGGACACCTCCATGTGGACACACTCATTCTAACATTACAGTGTGCACACCACCATGTGGACATATTCTAACAGTTCAGTGTGCACATTTCCATGTGGACACACTCATTCTAACAGTTCAGTGTGCACACCTCCATGTAGACACACTCATTCTAACAGTTCAGTGTGCACACCTCCATGTAGACACACTCATTCTAACAGTTCAGTGTGCACACCTCATGTGGACACACTCATTCTACCATTTCAGTCTGCATACCTCCACAGGGGACACACTCATTCTAACAGTTCAGTGTGCACACCTCCATGTGGGCACAGTTATTCTAACAGTTCAGTGTGCACACCTCCATGTGGACACACTCATTCAAACAGTTCAGTGTGCACACCTCCATGTGGGCACACTCATTCTAACAGTTCAGTGTGCACACCTCCATGTGGACACACTCATTCTAACAGTTCAGTGTGTCACCTCCATGTGGACACACTCATTCTAACAGTTCAGTGTGCACACCTCCATGTCGACACACTCAATCTAACAGTTCAGTGTGCACACCTCCATGTGGGCACACTCATTCTAACAGTTCAGTGTGCACACCTCCATGTGGACACACTCATTCTAACAGTTCAGTGTGCACACCTCCATGTGGACACACTCATTCTAACAGTTCAGTGTGCACACCTCCATGTGGACACACTCATTCTAACAGTTCATTGTGGACACCTCCATGTGGACACACTCATTCTAACATTACAGTGTGCACACCACCATGTGGACATATTCTAACAGTTCAGTGTGCACACCTCCATGTAGACACACTCATTCTAACAGTTCAGTGTGCACATCTCCACAGGGATACACTAATTCTCACAGTTCAGTGTGCACACCTCCATGTGGAAACACTCATTCTAACAGTTCAGTGTGCACACCTCCATGTGGACACACTCATTCTAACAATACAGTGTGCACACCTCCATGTGGAAACACTCATTCTAACAGTTCAGTGTGCACACCTCCATGTGGGCACACTCATTCTAACAGTTCAGTGTGCACACCTCCATGTGGGCACACTCATTCTAACAGTTCAGTTTGCACACCTCCATGTGGACACACTCATTCTAACAGTTCAATGTGCACACCTCCATGTGGACACACTCATTCTAACAATACAGTGTGCACACCTCCATGTGGACATATTCTAACAGTTCAGTGTGCACACCTCCATGTGGGCACACTCATTCTAACAGTTCAGTGTGCACAACTCATGTGGACACACCCATTCTATCATTTCAGTGTGCACACCTCCACAGGGACACACTCATTCTAAGAGTTCAGTGTGCACACCTCCATGTGGGCACAGTCATTCTAACAGTTCAGTGTGCATACCTCCATTTGGACACACTCATTCAAACAGTTCAGTGTGCACACCTCCATGTGGACACACTCCTTCTAACAGTTCAGTGTGCACACCTCCATGTGGACACACTCAATCTAACAGTTCAGTGTACACACCTCCATGTGGACACACTCATTCTAACAGTTCAGTGTGCACACCTCCATGTGGATACACTCATTCTAACAATACAGTGTGCACACAACCATGTGGACATATTCTAACAGTTCAGTGTGCACACCTCCATGTGGACATACTCATTCTAACAGTTCAGTGTGCACACCTCCATGTGGGCACACTCATTCTAACAGTTCAGTGTGCACACCTCCATGTGGACACACTCATTCTAACAGTTCAGTGTGCACACTCCATGTGGACACACTCATTCTAACAGTTCAGTGTGCACACCTCCATGTGGACACACTCATTCTAACAGTTCATTGTGGACACCTCCATGTGGACACACTCATTCTAACATTACAGTGTGCACACCTCCATGTGGACATATTCTAACAATTCAGTGTGCACACCTCCATGTGGGCACACTCATTCTCACAGTTCAGTGTGCACACCTCCATGTGGATACACTCATTCTAACAGTTCAGTGTGCACAGCTCCATGTGGACACACTCATTCTAACAATACAGTGTCCACACCTCAATGTGGACATATTCTAACAGTTCAGTGTGCACACCTCCATGTGGATACACTCATTCTAACAGTTCAGTGTGCACACCTCCATGTGGACACACTCATTCTAACAGTTCAGTGTGCACACCTCCATGTGGGCACAGTCATTCTAACAGTTCAGTGTGCACACCTCCATGTGGACACACTCATTCTAACAGTTCAGTGTGCACACCTCCATGTGGACACACTCATTCTAACAGTTCAGTGTGCACACCTCCATGTGGACCCACTCATTCTAACAGTTCAGTGTGCACACCTCCATGTGGACACACTAATTCTAACAGTTCACTGTGCACACCTCCATGTGGACACACTCATTCTATCAGTTCAGTGTGCACACCTCCATGTGGACACACTCATTCTAACAGTTCAGTGTGCACACCTCCAAGTGGACAAATTCTAACACTTCGGTGTGCACACCTCCATGTGGACACACTCATTCTAACAGTTCAGTGTGGACACCTCCATGTGGGCACAGACATTTTAACAGTTCAGTGTGCACACCTCCATGTGGACACAATCATTCTAACAGTTCAGTGTGCACACCTCCATGTGGACACATTCTAACAGTTCAGTGTGCACACCTCCATGTGGACACACTCATTCTAACAGTTCAGTGTGCACACCTCCATGTGGACACACTCATTCTAACAGTTCAGTGTGCACACCTCCATGTGGACACACTCATTCTAACAGTTCAGTGTGCACACCTCCATGTGGACACACTCATTCTAACAGTTCAGTGTGCACACCTCCATGTGGACACACTCATTCTAACAATACAGTGTGCACACCTCCATGTGGACATATTCTAACAGTTCAGTGTGCACACCTCCATGTGGACACACTCATTCTAACAGTTCAGTGTGCACACCTCCATGTGGACACACTCATTCTAACAGTTCAGTGTGCACACCTCCATGTGGGCACACTCATTCTAACAGTTCAGTGTGCACACCTCCATGTGGACACACTCATTCTAACAGTTCAGTGTGCACACCTCCATGTGGACACACTCATTCTAACAGTTCAGTGTGCACACCTCCATGTGGACACACTCATTCTAACAGTTCATTGTGGACACCTCCATGTGGACACACTCATTCTAACATTACAGTGTGCACACCACCATGTGGACATATTCTAACAGTTCAGTGTGCACATTTCCATGTGGACACACTCATTCTAACAGTTCAGTGTGCACACCTCCATGTAGACACACTAATTCTAACAGTTCAGTGTGCACACCTCCATGTAGACACACTCATTCTAACAGTTCAGTGTGCACACCTCCATGTAGACACACTAATTCTAACAGTTCAGTGTGCACACCTCCATGTGGGCACACTCATTCTAACAGTTCAGTGTGCACACCTCCATGTGGACACACTCATTCTAACAGTTCAGTGTGCACACCTCCATGTGGACACACTCATTCTAACAGTTCAGTGTGCACACCTCCATGTGGACACACTCATTCTAACAGTTCAGTGTGCACACCTCCATGTGGGCACACTCTTTCTAACAGTTCAGTGTGCACATTTCCATGTGGACACACTCATTCTAACAGTTCAGTGTGCCCACCTCTATGTGGACACACTCATTCTAACAGTTCAGTGTGCACAGCTACATGTGGACACACTCATTCTAACAATACAGTGTGCACACCTCCATGTGGACATATTCTAACAGTTCAGTGTGCACACCTCCATGTGGGCACACTCATTCTAACAGTTCAGTGTGCACACCTCCATGTGGACACACTCATTCTAACAGTTCAGTGTGCACACCTCCATGTGGACACACTCAATCTAACAGTTCAGTGTGCACACCTCCATGTGGGCACACTCATTCTAACAGTTCAGTGTGCACACCTCCATGTGGACACACTCATTCTAACAGTTCAGTGTGCACACCTCCATGTGGACACACTCATTCTAACAGTTCAGTGTGCACACCTCCATGTGGACACACTCATTCTAACAGTTCATTGTGGACACCTCCATGTGGACACACTCATTCTAACATTACAGTGTGCACACCACCATGTGGACATATTCTAACAGTTCAGTGTGCACACCTCCATGTAGACACACTCATTCTAACAGTTCAGTGTGCACATCTCCACAGGGATACACTAATTCTCACAGTTCAGTGTGCACACCTCCATGTGGAAACACTCATTCTAACAGTTCAGTGTGCACACCTCCATGTGGACACACTCATTCTAACAGTTCAGTGCGCACACCTCCATGTGGGCACACTCATTCTAACAGTTCAGTGTGCACACCTCCATGTGGACACACTCTTTCTAACAGTTCTGTGTGCACACCTCCATGTTGACACACTCATTCTAACATTTCAGTGTGCACACCTCCATGTGGACACACTCATTCTAACAGTTCATTGTGCACACCTCCATGTGGACACACTCATTCTAACAATACAGTGTGCACACCTCCATGTGGACATATTCTAACAGTTCAGTGTGCACACCTCCATGTGGGCACACTCATTCTAACAGTTCAGTGTGCACACCTCATGTGGACACACTCATTCTACCATTTCAGTGTGCATACCTCCACAGGGTCACACTCATTCTAACAGTTCAGTGTGCACACCTCCATGTGGGCACAGTCATTCTAACAGTTCAGTGTGCACACCTCCATGTGGACACACTCATTCAAACAGTTCAGTGTGCACACCTCCATGTGGGCACACTCATTCTAACAGTTCAGTGTGCCCACCTCCATGTGGACACACTCATTCTAACAGTTCAGTGTGCACACCTCACATGTGGACACACTCATTCTAACAGTTCAGTTGTGCACACCTCCATGTGGGCACACTCTTTCTAACAGTTCAGTGTGCACATTTCCATGTGGACACACTCATTCTAACAGTTCAGTGTGCCACCTCCATGTGGACACACTCTTCTAACAGTTCAGTGTGCACAGCTCCATGTGGACACACTCATTCTAACAATACAGTGTGCACACCTCCATGTGGACATATTCTAACAGTTCAGTGTGCACACCTCCATGTGGGCACACTCATTCTAACAGTTCAGTGTGCACAGCTCCATGTGGACACACTCATTCTAACAGTTCAGTGTGCACACCTCCATGTGGACCACACTCAATCTAACAGTTCAGTGTGCACACCTCCATGTGGGCACACTCATTCTACAGTTCAGTGTGCACACCTCCATGTGGACACACTCATTCTAACAGTTCAGTGTGCACACCTCCATGTGGACCACACTCATTTCTAACAGTTCAGTGTGCACACCTCCATGTGGACACACTCATTCTAACAGTTCATTGTGGACACCTCCATGTGGACACACTCATTCTAACAGTTCAGTGTGCACACCACCACAGGGATAAACTCATTCTAACAGTTCAGTGTGCACACCTCCATGTGGTCACACTCATTCTAACAGTTCAGTGTGCACAACTCCATGTGGGCACACTCATTCTAACAGTTCAGTGTGCACACTTCCATGTGGACACACTCATTCTAACAGTACAGTGTGGACACCTCCATGTGGTCCACCAGACATTTTAACAGTTCAGTGTGCACACCTCCATGTGGACACAATCATTCTAACCAGTTCAGTGTGCACACATCCATGTGGACACATTCTAACAATTCAGTGTGCACACCTCCATGTGGACACACTCATTCTAACAGTTCAGTGTCCACACCTCCATGTGGGCACACTCATTCTAACAGTTCAGTGTGCACACCTCCATGTGGACACATTCATTCTAACAATACAGTGTCCACACCTCAATGTGACATATTCTAACAGTTCCGTGTGCACACCTCCATGTGGGTCACACTCATTCTAACCAGTTCAGTGTGCAACCTCCATGTGGGCATACTCATTCTAACAGGTCAATGTGGCACACCTTCTTGTGGACACCACTCATTATAACAGTTCAGTGTGCACACCTCCCATGTGGACACACTCATTCCAACAGTTCAGTGTGCACACCTCCATGTGGACATACTCATTCTAACAGTTCAGTGTGCACACCTCCATGTGGGCAGACTCATTCTAACAGTTTCAGTGTGCACACCTCCATGTGGGCATACTCATTCTAACAGAACAGTGTGGCACACCTCCATGTGGGCACACTCATTCTAACCGTTCAGTGTGCACACCTCCATGTGGACACACTCCATTCTAACAGTTCAGTGTGCACACCTCCACAGGGAATAAACTCAATTCTAACAGTTCAGTGTGCACACCTCCATGTGGGCACACTCATTCTAACAGTTCCGTGTGCACACCTCCATGAGGGCACACTCATTCTACTCAGTTCAGTGTGCACATTTCCATGTGGACACACTCATTCTAACAGTTCAGTGTGCCCACCTCCATGTGGACACACTCATTCTAACAGTTCAGTGTGCACAGCTCCATGTGGACACACTCATTCTAACAATACAGTGTGCACACCTCCATGTGGACATATTCTAACAGTTCAGTGTGCACACCTCCATGTGGGCACAACTCATTCTAACAGTTCAGTGTGCACAGCTCCATGTGGACACACTCATTCTAACAATACATTGTGCACAACTCCCAAGTGGACAAATTCTAACACTTCGGTGTGCACACCTCCATCAGTGGACACACTCATTCTACAGTTCAGTGTGGACACCTCCATGTGGGCACAGACATTTTAACAGTTTCAGTGTGCACACCTCCATGTGGACACAATCATTCTAACAGTTCAGTGTGCACACCTCCATGTGGACACATTCTAACAGTTCAGTGTGCACACCTCCATGTGGACACACTCATTCTAACAGTTCAGTGTGCACACCTCCATGTGGACACACTCATTCTAACATTTCAGTGTGCACACCTCCATGTGGACACATTCATTCTAACAGTTCAGTGTGCACACCTCCATGTGGGCATACTCATTCTAACAGTTCAGTGTGCACACCTCCATGTGGGCATACTCATTCTAACAGAACAGTGTGCACACCTCCATGTGGGCACACTCATTCTAACAGTTCAGTGTGCACACCTCCATGTGGACACACTCATTCTAACAGTTCAGTGTGCACACCTCCATGTGGACACACTCATTCTAACAGTTCAGTGTGCACACCTCCATGTGGGCACCCTCATTCTAACAGTTCAGTGTGCACACCTCCATGTGGGCACACTCATTCTAACAGTTCAGTGTGCACACCTCCATGTGGACACACTCATTCTAACAGTTCAGTGTGCACACCTCCATGTGGACACACTCATTGTAACAGTTCAATGTGCACACCTCCATGTGGGCACACTCATTCTAACAGTTCAGTGTGCACACCTCCATGTGGACACACTCATTCTAACAGTTCAGTGTGGACACCTCCATGTGGGCACAGACATTTTAACATTTCAGTGTGCACACCTCCATGTGGACACAATCATTCTAACAGTTCAGTGTGCACACCTTCATGTGGACACACTCATTCTAACAGTTCAGTGTGCACACCTCCATGTGGACACACTCATTCTAACAGTTCAGTGTGCACACCTCCATGTGGACACACTCATTCTAACAGTTCAGTGTGCACACCTCCATGTGGACACACTCATTCTAACAGTTCAGTGTGCACACCTCCATGTGGGCACACTCATTCTAACAGTTCAGTGTGCACACCTCCATGTGGGCATACTCATTCTAACAGAACAGTGTGCACACCTCCATGTGGGCACACTCATTCTAACAGTTCAGTGTGCACACCTCCATGTGGACACACTCATTCTAAAAGTTCAGTGTGCACACCTCCATGTGGACACACTCATTCTAACAGTTCAGTGTGCACACCTCCATGTGGACACACTCATTCTAAAAGTTCAGTGTGCACACCTCCATGTGGGCACAGTCATTCTAACAGTTCAGTGTGCACACCTCCATGTGGACACACTCATTCTAACAGTTCAGTGTGCACACCTCCATGTGGGCACAGTCATTCTAATAGTTCAGTGTTCACAAGTCCATGTGGACACACTCATTCTAACAGTTCAGTGTGCACACAACCATGTGGGCACAGTCATTCTAACAGTTCAGTGTGCACACCTCCATGTGGACACAGTGAATCTAACGGTTCAGTGTGCACACCTCCATGTGGACACACTCATTCTAACAGTTCAGTGTGCACACCTCCATGTGGGCACCCTCATTCTAACAGTTCAGTGTGCACACCTCCATGTGGGCACACTCATTCTAACAGTTCAGTGTGCACACCTCCATGTGGACACACTCATTCTAACAGTTCAGTGTGCACACCTCCATGTGGACACACTCATTCTAACAGTTCAATGTGCACACCTCCATGTGGGCACACTCATTCTAACAGTTCAGTGTGCACACCTCCATGTGGACACACTCATTCTAACAGTTCAGTGTGGACACCTCCATGTGGGCACAGACATTTTAACAGTTCAGTGTGCACACCGCCATGTGGACACAATCATTCTAACAGTTCAGTGTGCACACCTTCATGTGGACACACTCATTCTAACAGTTCAGTGTGCACACCTCCATGTGGACACACTCATTCTAACAGTTCAGTGTGCACACCTCCATGTGGACACACTCATTCTAACAGTTCAGTGTGCACACCTCCATGTGGACACACTCATTCTAACAGTTCAGTGTGCACACCTCCATGTGGGCACACTCATTCTAACAGTTCAGTGTGCACACCTCCATGTGGGCATAATCATTCTAACAGAACAGTGTGCACACCTCCATGTGGGCACACTCATTCTAACAGTTCAGTGTGCACACCTCCATGTGGACACACTCATTCTAAAAGTTCAGTGTGCACACCTCCATGTGGACACACTCATTCTAACAGTTCAGTGTGCACACCTCCATGTGGAAACACTCATTCTAAAAGTTCAGTGTGCACACCTCCATGTGGGCACAGTCATTCTAACAGTTCAGTGTGCACACCTCCATGTGGGCACAGTCATTCTAACAGTTCAGTGTTCACAAGTCCATGTGGACACACTCATTCTAACAGTTCAGTGTGCACACAACCATGTGGGCACAGTCATTCTAACAGTTCAGTGTGCACACATCCATGTGGACACAGTGAATCTAACGGTTCAGTGTGCACACCTCCATGTGGACACACTCATTCTAACAGTTCAGTGTGCACACCTCCATGTGGACACACTCATTCTAACAGTTCAATGTGCACACCTCCATGTATACACACTCATTCTAACAGTATAGTGTGCACACCTCCATGTGGGCATACTCATTCTAACAGAACAGTGGGCACACCTCCATGTGGGCACACTCATTCTAACAGAACAGTGTGCACACCTCCATGTGGGCACACTCATTCTAACAGTTCAGTGTGCACACCTCCATGTGGACACACTCATTCTAACAGTTCAGTGTGCACACCTCCATGTGGACACACTCATTCTAACAGTTCAGTGTGCACACCTCCACAGGGACACACTCATTCTAACAGTTCAGTGTGCACACCTCCATGTTGACACACTCTTTCTAACAGTTCAGTGTGCACACCTCCATGTGGACACACTCATTCTAACAGTTCAGTGTGCACACCTCCATGTGGGCATACTCATTCTAACAGAACAGTGTGCACACCTCCATGTGGGCACACTCATTCTAACCTTTCAGTGTGCACACCTCCATGTGGACACACTCATTCTAACAGTTCAGTGTGCACACCACCACAGGGATAAACTCATTCTAACAGTTCAGTGTGCACACCTCCATGTGGACACACTCATTCTAACAGTTCAGTGTGCACAACTCCATGTGGGCACACTCATTCTAACAGTTCAGTGTGCACACTTCCATGTGGACACACTCATTCTAACAGTACAGTGTGGACACCTCCATGTGGGCACAGACATTTTAACAGTTCAGTGTGCACACCTCCATGTGGACACAATCATTCTAACAGTTCAGTGTGCACACATCCATGTGGACACATTCTAACAATTCAGTGTGCACACCTCCATGTGGACACACTCATTCTAACAGTTCAGTGTCCACACCTCCATGTGGGCACACTCATTCTAACAGTTCAGTGTGCACACCTCCATGTGGACACATTCATTCTAACAATACAGTGTCCACACCTCAATGTGGACATATTCTAACAGTTCCGTGTGCACACCTCCATGTGGGCACACTCATTCTAACAGTTCAGTGTGCAAACTCCATGTGGGCATACTCATTCTAACAGGTCAATGTGCACACCTCCTTGTGGACACACTCATTCTAACAGTTCAGTGTGCACACCTCCATGTGGACACACTCATTCTAACAGTTCAATGTGCACACCTCCATGTGGGCACACTCACTCTAACAGTTCAGTGTGCACACCTCCATGTTGACACACTCTTTCTAACAGTTCAGTGTGCACACCTCCATGTGGACACACTCATTCTAACAGTTCAGTGTGCACACCTCCATGTGGGCATACTCATTCTAACAGAACAGCGTGCACACCTCCATGTGGGCACACTCATTCTAACCTTTCAGTGTGCACACCTCCATGTGGACACACTCATTCTAACAGTTCAGTGTGCACACCACCACAGGGATAAACTCATTCTAACAGTTCAGTGTGCACACCTCCATGTGGACACACTCATTCTAACAGTTCAGTGTGCACAACTCCATGTGTGCACACTCATTCTAACAGTTCAGTGTGCACACTTCCATGTGGACACACTCATTCTAACAGTACAGTGTGGACACCTCCATGTGGGCACAGACATTTTAACAGTTCAGTGTGCACACCTCCATGTGGACACAATCATTCTAACAGTTCAGTGTGCACACATCCATGTGGACACATTCTAACAATTCAGTGTGCACACCTCCATGTGGACACACTCATTCTAACAGTTCAGTGTCCACACCTCCATGTGGGCACACTCATTCTAACAGTTCAGTGTGCACACCTCCATGTGGGCACAGTCATTCTAATAGTTCAGTGTTCACAAGTCCATGTGGACACAGTCATTCTAACAGTTCAGTGTGCACACCTCCATGTGGACACAGTGAATCTAACGGTTCAGTGTGCACACCTCCATGTGGACACACTCATTCTAACAGTTCAGTGTGCACACCTCCATGTGGGCACCCTCATTCTAACAGTTCAGTGTGCACACCTCCATGTGGGCACACTCATTCTAACAGTTCAGTGTGCACACCTCCATGTGGACACACTCATTCTAACAGTTCAGTGTGCACACCTCCATGTGGACACACTCATTCTAACAGTTCAATGTGCACACCTCCATGTGGGCACACTCATTCTAACAGTTCAGTGTGCACACCTCCATGTGGACACACTCATTCTAACAGTTCAGGGTGGACACCTCCATGTGGGCACAGACATTTTAACAGTTCAGTGTGCACACCTCCATGTGGACACAATCATTCTAACAGTTCAGTGTGCACACCTTCATGTGGACACACTCATTCTAACAGTTCAGTGTGCACACCTCCATGTGGACACACTCATTCTAACAGTTCAGTGTGCACACCTCCATGTGGACACACTCATTCTAACAGTTCAGTGTGCACACCTCCATGTGGACACACTCATTCTAACAGTTCAGTGTGCACACCTCCATGTGGGCACACTAATTCTAACAGTTCAGTGTGCACACCTCCATGTGGGCATACTCATTCTAACAGAACAGTGTGCACACCTCCATGTGGGCACACTCATTCTAACAGTTCAGTGTGCACACCTCCATGTGGACACACTCATTCTAAAAGTTCATTGTGCACACCTCCATGTGGACACACTCATTCTAACAGTTCAGTGTGCACACCTCCATGTGGACACACTCATTCTAAAAGTTCAGTGTGCACACCTCCATGTGGGCACAGTCATTCTAACAGTTCAGTGTGCACACCTCCATGTGGACACACTCATTCTAACAGTTCAGTGTGCACACCTCCATGTGGGCACAGTCATTCTAATAGTTCAGTGTTCACAAGTCCATGTGGACACACTCATTCTAACAGTTCAGTGTGCACACAACCATGTGGGCACAGTCATTCTAACAGTTCAGTGTGCACACCTCCATGTGGACACAGTGAATCTAACGGTTCAGTGTGCACACCTCCATGTGGACACACTCATTCTAACAGTTCAGTGTGCACACCTCCACAGGGACACTCTCATTCTAACAGTTCAGTGTGCACACCTCCATGTTGACACACTCTTTCTAACAGTTCAGTGCGCACACCTCCATGTGGACACACTCATTCTAACAGTTCAGTGTGCACACCACCATGTGGGCATACTCATTCTAACAGAACAGTGTGCACACCTCCATGTGGGCACACTCATTCTAACCTTTCAGTGTGCACACCTCCATGTGGACACACTCATTCTAACAGTTCAGTGTGCACACCACCACAGGGATAAACTCATTCTAACAGTTCAGTGTGCACACCTCCATGTGGTCACACTCATTCTAACAGTTCAGTGTGCACAACTCCATGTGGGCACACTCATTCTAACAGTTCAGTGTGCACACTTCCATGTGGACACACTCATTCTAACAGTACAGTGTGGACACCTCCATGTGGGCACAGACATTTTAACAGTTCAGTGTGCACACCTCCATGTGGACACAATCATTCTAACAGTTCAGTGTGCACACATCCATGTGGACACATTCTAACAATTCAGTGTGCACACCTCCATGTGGACACACTCATTCTAACAGTTCAGTGTCCACACCTCCATGTGGGCACACTCATTCTAACAGTTCAGTGTGCACACCTCCATGTGGACACATTCATTCTAACAATACAGTGTCCACACCTCAATGTGGACATATTCTAACAGTTCCGTGTGCACACCTCCATGTGGGCACACTCATTCTAACAGTTCAGTGTGCAACCTCCATGTGGGCATACTCATTCTAACAGGTCAATGTGCACACCTTCTTGTGGACACACTCATTCTAACAGTTCAGTGTGCACACCTCCATGTGGACACACTCATTCCAACAGTTCAGTGTGCACACCTCCATGTGGACATACTCATTCTAACAGTTCAGTGTGCACACCTCCATGTGGGCAGACTCATTCTAACAGTTCAGTGTGCACAACTCCATGTGGGCATACTCATTCTAACAGAACAGTGTGCACACCTCCATGTGGGCACACTCATTCTAACCGTTCAGTGTGCACACCTCCATGTGGACACACTCATTCTAACAGTTCAGTGTGCACACCTCCACAGGGATAAACTCATTCTAACAGTTCAGTGTGCACACCTCCATGTGGGCACACTCATTCTAACAGTTCAGTGTGCACACCTCCATGAGGGCACACTCATTCTACCAGTTCAGTGTGCACATTTCCATGTGGACACACTCATTCTAACAGTTCAGTGTGCCCACCTCCATGTGGACACACTCATTCTAACAGTTCAGTGTGCACAGCTCCATGTGGACACACTCATTCTAACAATACAGTGTGCACACCTCCATGTGGACATATTCTAACAGTTCAGTGTGCACACCTCCATGTGGGCACACTCATTCTAACAGTTCAGTGTGCACAGCTCCATGTGGACACACTCATTCTAACAATACATTGTGCACACCTCCAAGTGGACAAATTCTAACACTTCGGTGTGCACACCTCCATGTGGACACACTCATTCTAACAGTTCAGTGTGGACACCTCCATGTGGGCACAGACATTTTAACAGTTCCGTGTGCACACCTCCATGTGGACACAATCATTCTAACAGTTCAGTGTGCACACCTCCATGTGGACACATTCTAACAGTTCAGTGTGCACACCTCCATGTGGACACACTCATTCTAACAGTTCAGTGTGCACACCTCCATGTGGACACACTCATTCTAACAGTTCAGTGTGCACACCTCCATGTGGACACATTCATTCTAACAGTTCAGTGTGCACACCTCCATGTGGGCACACTCATTCTAACAGTTCAGTGTGCACACCTCCATGTGGGCATACTCATTCTAACAGAACAGTGTGCACACCTCCATGTGGGCACACTCATTCTAACAGTTCAGTGTGCACACCTCCATGTGGACACACTCATTCTAACAGTTCAGTGTGCACACCTCCATGTGGACACACTCATTCTAACAGTTCAGTGTGCACACCTCCATGTGGGCACCCTCATTCTAACAGTTCAGTGTGCACACCTCCATGTGGGCACACTCATTCTAACAGTTCAGTGTGCACACCTCCATGTGGACACACTCATTCTAACAGTTCAATGTGCACACCTCCATGTGGACACACTCATTCTAACAGTTCAATGTGCACACCTCCATGTGGGCACACTCATTCTAACAGTTCAGTGTGCACACCTCCATGTGGACACACTCATTCTAACAGTTCAGTGTGGACACCTCCATGTGGGCACAGACATTTTAACAGTTCAGTGTGCACACCTCCATGTGGACACAATCATTCTAACAGTTCAGTGTGCACACCTTCATGTGGACACACTCATTCTAACAGTTCAGTGTGCACACCTCCATGTGGACACACTCATTCTAACAGTTCAGTGTGCACACCTCCATGTGGACACACTCATTCTAACAGTTCAGTGTGCACACCTCCATGTGGACACACTCATTCTAACAGTTCAGTGTGCACACCTCCATGTGGGCACACTCATTCTAACAGTTCAGTGTGCACACCTCCATGTGGGCATACTCATTCTAACAGAACAGTGTGCACACCTCCATGTGGGCACACTCATTCTAACAGTTCAGTGTGCACACCTCCATGTGGACACACTCATTCTAAAAGTTCAGTGTGCACACCTCCATGTGGACACACTCATTCTAACAGTTCAGTGTGCACACCTCCATGTGGACACACTCATTCTAAAAGTTCAGTGTGCACACCTCCATGTGGGCACAGTCATTCTAACAGTTCAGTGTGCACACCTCCATGATGGACACACTCATTCTAACAGTTCAGTGTGCACACCTCCATGTGGGCACAGTCATTCTAATAGTTCAGTGTTCACAAGTCCATGTGGACACACTCATTCTAACAGTTCAGTGTGCACACAACCATGTGGGCACAGTCATTCTAACAGTTCAGTGTGCACACCTCCATGTGGACACAGTGAATGTAACGGTTCAGTGTGCACACCTCCATGTGGACACACTCATTCTAACAGTTCAGTGTGCACACCTCCATGTGGGCACCCTCATTCTAACAGTTCAGTGTGCACACCTTCATGTGGACACACTCATTCTAACAGTTCAGTGTGCACACCTCCATGTGGACACACTCATTCTAACAGTTCAGTGTGCACACCTCCATGTGGACACACTCATTCTAACAGTTCAGTGTGCACACCTCCATGTGGACACACTCATTCTAACAGTTCAGTGTGCACACCTCCATGTGGGCACACTCATTCTAACAGTTCAGTGTGCACACCTCCATGTGGGCATAATCATTCTAACAGAACAGTGTGCACACCTCCATGTGGGCACACTCATTCTAACAGTTCAGTGTGCACACCTCCATGTGGACACACTCATTCTAAAATTTCAGTGTGCACACCTCCATGTGGACACACTCATTCTAACAGTTCAGTGTGCACACCTCCATGTGGACACACTCATTCTAAAAGTTCAGTGTGCACACCTCCATGTGGGCACAGTCATTCTAACAGTTCAGTGTGCACACCTCCATGTGGACACACTCATTCTAACAGTTCAGTGTGCACACCTCCATGTGGGCACAGTCATTCTAATAGTTCAGTGTTCACAAGTCCATGTGGACACACTCATTCTAACAGTTCAGTGTGCACACAACCATGTGGGCACAGTCATTCTAACAGTTCAGTGTGCACACCTCCATGTGGACACAGTGAATGTAACGGTTCAGTGTGCACACCTCCATGTGGACACACTCATTCTAACAGTTCAGTGTGCACACCTCCATGTGGGCACCCTCATTCTAACAGTTCAGTGTGCACACCTTCATGTGGACACACTCATTCTAACAGTTCAGTGTGCACACCTCCATGTGGACACACTCATTCTAACAGTTCAGTGTGCACACCTCCATGTGGACACACTCATTCTAACAGTTCAGTGTGCACACCTCCATGTGGACACACTCATTCTAACAGTTCAGTGTGCACACCTCCATGTGGGCACACTCATTCTAACAGTTCAGTGTGCACACCTCCATGTGGGCATAATCATTCTAACAGAACAGTGTGCACACCTCCATGTGGGCACACTCATTCTAACAGTTCAGTGTGCACACCTCCATGTGGACACACTCATTCTAAAAGTTCAGTGTGCACACCTCCATGTGGACACACTCATTCTAACAGTTCAGTGTGCACACCTCCATGTGGACACACTCATTCTAAAAGTTCAGTGTGCACACCTCCATGTGGGCACAGTCATTCTAACAGTTCAGTGTGCACACCTCCATGTGGACACACTCATTCTAACAGTTCAGTGTGCACACCTCCATGTGGGCACAGTCATTCTAATAGTTCAGTGTTCACAAGTCCATGTGGACACACTCATTCTAACAGTTCAGTGTGCACACAACCATGTGGGCACAGTCATTCTAACAGTTCAGTGTGCACACCTCCATGTGGACACAGTGAATCTAACGGTTCAGTGTGCACACCTCAATGTGGACACACTCATTCTAACAGTTCAGTGTGCACACCTCCATGTGGACACACTCATTCTAACAGTTCAATGTGCACACCTCCATGTGGACACACTCATTCTAACAGTATAGTGTGCACACCTCCATGTGGGCATACTCATTCTAACAGAACAGTGGGCACACCTCCATGTGGGCACACTCATTCTAACAGAACAGTGTGCACACCTCCATGTGGGCACACTCATTCTAACAGTTCAGTGTGCACACCTCCATGTGGACACACTCATTCTAACAGTTCAGTGTTCACACCTCCATGTGGACACACTCATTCTAACAGTTCAGTGTGCACACCTCCACAGGGACACACTCATTCTAACAGTTCAGTGTGCACACCTCCATGTTGACACACTCTTTCTAACAGTTCAGTGTGCACACCTCCATGTGGACACACTCATTCTAACAGTTCAGTGTGCACACCTCCATGTGGGCATACTCATTCTAACAGAACAGAGTGCACACCTCCATGTGGGCACACTCATTCTAACCTTTCAGTGTGCACACCTCCATGTGGACACACTCATTCTAACAGTTCAGTGTGCACACCACCACAGGGATAAACTCATTCTAACAGTTCAGTGTGCACACCTCCATGTGGACACACTCATTCTAACAGTTCAGTGTGCACAACTCCATGTGGGCACACTCATTCTAACAGTTCAGTGTGCACACTTCCATGTGGACACACTCATTCTAACAGTACAGTGTGGACACCTCCATGTAAGCACAGACATTTTAACAGTTCAGTGTGCACACCTCCATGTGGACACAATCATTCTAACAGTTCAGTGTGCACACATCCATGTGGACACATTCTAACAATTCAGTGTGCACACCTCCATGTGGACACACTCATTCTAACAGTTCAGTGTCCACACCTCCATGTGGGCACACTCATTCTAACAGTTCAGTGTGCACACCTCCATGTGGACACATTCATTCTAACAATACAGTGTCCACACCTCAATGTGGACATATTCTAACAGTTCTGTGTGCACACCTCCATGTGGGCACACTCATTCTAACAGTTCAGTGTGCAACCTCCATATGGGCATACTCATTCTAACAGGTCAATGTGCACACCTCCTTGTGGACACACTCATTCTAACAGTTCAGTGTGCACACCTCCATGTGGACACACTCATTCTAACAGTTCAATGTGCACACCTCCATGTGGGCACACTCATTCTAACAGTTCAGTGTGCACACCTCCATGTTGACACACTCTTTCTAACAGTTCAGTGTGCACACCTCCATGTGGACACACTCATTCTAACAGTTCAGTGTGCACACCTCCATGTGGGCATACTCATTCTAACAGAACAGTGTGCACACCTCCATGTGGGCACACTCATTCTAACCTTTCAGTGTGCACACCTCCATGTGGACACACTCATTCTAACAGTTCAGTGTGCACACCACCACAGGGATAAACTCATTCTAACAGTTCAGTGTGCACACCTCCATGTGGACACACTCATTCTAACAGTTCAGTGTGCACAACTCCATGTGGGCACACTCATTCTAACAGTTCAGTGTGCACACTTCCATGTGGACACACTCATTCTAACAGTACAGTGTGGACACCTCCATGTGGGCACAGACATTTTAACAGTTCAGTGTGCACACCTCCATGTGGACACAATCATTCTAACAGTTCAGTGTGCACACATCCATGTGGACACATTCTAACAATTCAGTGTGCACACCTCCATGTGGACACACTCATTCTAACAGTTCAGTGTCCACACCTCCATGTGGGCACACTCATTCTAACAGTTCAGTGTGCACACCTCCATGTGGGCACAGTCATTCTAATAGTTCAGTGTTCACAAGTCCATGTGGACACACTCATTCTAACAGTTCAGTGTGCACACAACCCTGTGGGCACAGTCATTCTAACAGTTCAGTGTGCACACCTCCATGTGGACACAGTGAATCTAACGGTTCAGTGTGCACACCTCCATGTGGACACACTCATTCTAACAGTTCAGTGTGCACACCTCCATGTGGGCACCCTCATTCTAACAGTTCAGTGTGCACACCTCCATGTGGGCACACTCATTCTAAAAGTTCAGTGTGCACACCTCCATGTGGACACACTCATTCTAACAGTTCATTGTGCACACCTCCATGTGGACACACTCATTCTAACAGTTCAATGTGCACACCTCCATGTGGGCACACTCATTCTAACAGTTCAGTGTGCACACCTCCATGTGGACACACTCATTCTAACAGTTCAGGGTGGACACCTCCATGTGGGCACAGACATTTTAACAGTTCAGTGTGCACACCTCCATGTGGACACAATCATTCTAACAGTTCAGTGTGCACACCTTCATGTGGACACACTCATTCTAACAGTTCAGCGTGCACACCTCCATGTGGACACACTCATTCTAACAGTTCAGTGTGCACACCTCCATGTGGACACACTCATTCTAACAGTTCAGTGTGCACACCTCCATGTGGACACACTCATTCTAACAGTTCAGTGTGCACACCTCCATGTGGGCACACTCATTCTAACAGTTCAGTGTGCACACCTCCATGTGGGCATACTCATTCTAACAGAACAGTGTGCACACCTCCATGTGGGCACACTCATTCTAACAGTTCAGTGTGCACACCTCCATGTGGACACACTCATTCTAAAAGTTCAGTGTGCACACCTCCATGTCGACACACTCATTCTAACAGTTCAGTGTGCACACCTCCATGTGGACACACTCATTCTAAAAGTTCAGTGTGCACACCTCCATGTGGGCACAGTCATTCTAACAGTTCAGTGTGCACACCTCCATGTGGACACACTCATTCTAACAGTTCAGTGTGCACACCTCCATGTGGGCACAGTCATTCTAATAGTTCAGTGTTCACAAGTCCATGTGGACACACTCATTCTAACAGTTCAGTGTGCACACAACCATGTGGGCACAGTCATTCTAACAGTTCAGTGTGCACACCTCCATGTGGACACAGTGAATCTAACGGTTCAGTGTGCACACCTCCATGTGGACACACTCATTCTAACAGTTCAGTGTGCACACCTCCATGTGGACACACTCATTCTAACGGTTCAGTGTGCACACCTCCATGTGGACACACTCATTCTAACAGTATAGTGTGCACACCTCCATGTGGGCATACTCATTCTAAGAGAACAGTGGGCACACCTCCATGTGGGCACACTCATTCTAACAGAACAGTGTGCACACCTCCATGTGGGCACACTCATTCTAACAGTTCAGTGTGCACACCTCCATGTGGACACACTCATTCTAACAGTTCAGTGTGCACACCTCCATGTGGACACACTCATTCTAACAGTTCAGTGTGCACACCTCCACAGGGACACTCTCATTCTAACAGTTCAGTGTGCACACCTCCATGTTGACACACTCTTTCTAACAATTCAGTGTGCACACCTCCATGTGGACACACTCATTCTAACAGTTCAGTGTGCACACCTCCATGTGGGCATTCTCATTCTAACAGAACAGTGTGCACACCTCCATGTGGGCACACTCATTCTAACCTTTCAGTGTGCACACCTCCATGTGGACACACTCATTCTAACAGTTCAGTGTGCACACCACCACAGGGATAAACTCATTCTAACAGTTCAGTGTGCACACCTCCATGTGGTCACACTCATTCTAACAGTTCAGTGTGCACAACTCCATGTGGGCACACTCATTCTAACAGTTCAGTGTGCACACTTCCATGTGGACACACTCATTCTAACAGTACAGTGTGGACACCTCCATGTGGGCACAGACATTTTAACAGTTCAGTGTGCACACCTCCATGTGGACACAATCATTCTAACAGTTCAGTGTGCACACCTCCATGTGGACACATTCTAACAATTCAGTGTGCACACCTCCATGTGGACACACTCATTCTAACAGTTCAGTGTCCACACCTCCATGTGGGCACACTCATTCTAACAGTTCAGTGTGCACACCTCCATGTGGACACATTCATTCTAAGAATACAGTGTCCACACCACAATGTGGACATATTCTAACAGTTCCGTGTGCACACCTCCATGTGGGCACACTCATTCTAACAGTTCAGTGTGCAACCTCCATGTGGGCCTACTCATTCTAACAGGTCAATGTGCACACCTTCTTGTGGACACACTCATTCTAACAGTTCAGTGTGCACACCTCCATATGGACACAGTCATTCTAACAGTTCAGTGTGCACAACTCCATGTGGACACACTCATTCTAACAGTTCAGTGTGCACACCTCCATGTGGACACACTCATTCTAACAGTTCAGTGTGCACAACTCCATGTGGACACACTCATTATAACAGTTCTGTGTGCACAAGTCCACGTGTACACAATCATTCTAACAGTTCAGTGTGCACACCTCAATGTGGACACATTCTAACAGTTCAGTGTGCACATCTCCATGTGGGCAAACTCATTCTAACTGTTCAGTGTGCACACCTCCATGAGGGCACACTCATTTTAATAGTTCATTGTGCACACCTCCAAAGGGACACACTCATTCTAACAGTTCAGTGTGCACACCTCCATGTGGACACACTCAATCTAACAGTTCAGTGTGCACACCTCCTTGTGGACACACTCATTCTAACAGTTCAGTGTGCACACCTCCATGTGGACATACTCATTCTAACAGTTCAGTGTGCACACCTCCATGTGGGCACACTCATTCTAACAGTTCAGTGTGCACACCTCCATGTGGGCATACTCATTCTAACAGAACAGTGTGCACACCTCCATGTGGGCACACTCATTCTAACCGTTCAGTGTGCACACCTCCATGTGGACACACTCATTCTAACAGTTCAGTGTGCACACCTCCACAGGGATAAACTCATTCTAACAGGTCAGTGTGCACACCTCCATGTGGACACACTCATTCTAACAGTTCAGTGTGCACACCTCCATGTGGGCACACTCATTCTAACAGTTCAGTGTGCACACTTCCATGTGGACACACTCATTCTAACTGTTCAGTGTGCCCACCTCCATCGGGACACACTTATTCTAACAGTTTAGTGTGCACACCTCCATGTGGACACAGTCATTCTAACAGTTCAGTGTGCACACCTCCATGTGGACACACTCATTCTAACAGTTCAGTGTGCACATCTCCACAGGGATACACTAATTCTAACAGTTCAGTGTGCACACCTCCATGTGGACAAATTCTAACACTTCGGTGTGCACACCTCCATGTGGACACACTCATTCTAACAGTACAGTGTGGACAGCTCCATGTGGGCACAGACATTTTAACAGTTCAGTGTGCACACCTCCATGTGGACACAATCATTCTAACAGTTCAGTGTGCACACCTCCATGTGGACACATTCTAACAGTTCAGTGTGCACACCTCCATGTGGACACACTCATTCTAACAGTTCAGTGTCCACACCTCCATGTGGGCACACTCATTCTAACAGTTCAGTGTGCACACCTCCATGTGGACACACTCATTCTAACAGTTCAGTGTGCACACCTCCATGTGGACACATTCTAACAGTTCAGTGTGCACATCTCCACAGGGATACACTAATTCTCACAGTTCAGTGTGCACACCTCCATGTGGACACACTCATTCTAACAATACAGTGTGCACAACTCCATGTGGAAACACTCATTCTAACAGTTCAGTGTGCACACCTCCATGTGGGCACACTCATTCTAACAGTTCAGTGTGCACACCTCCATGTGGGCACACTCATTCTAACAGTTCAGTTTGCACACCTCCATGTGGACACACTCATTTTAACAGTTCAATGTGCACACCTCCATGTGGACACTCTCATTCTAACAGTTCAGTGTGCACACCTCCATGTGGACACACTCATTCTAACAGTTCATTGTGCACACCTCCATGTGGACACACTCATTCTAACAATACAGTGTGCACACCTCCATGTGGACATATTCTAACAGTTCAGTGTGCACACCTCCATGTGGGCACACTCATTCTAACAGTTCAGTGTGCACAACTCATGTGGACACACTCATTCTAACATTTCAGTGTGCACACCTCCACAGGGACACACTCATTCTAACAGTTCAGTGTGCACACCTCCATGTGGGCACAGTCATTCTAACAGTTCAGTGTGCACACCTCGATGTGGACACACTCATTCAAACAGTTCAGTGTGCACACCTCCATGTAGGCACAGTCATTCTAACAGTTCAGTGTGCACACCTCCATGTGGACACACTCATTCTAACAGTTCACTGTGCACACCTCCATGTGGACACACTCATTCTAACAGTTCAGTGTGCACACCTCCATGTGGACACACTCATTCTAACAGTTCAGTGTGCACACCTCCATGTGGACACACTCAATCTAACAGTTCAGTGTACACACCTCCATGTGGACACACTCATTCTAACAGTTCAGTGTGCACACCTCCATGTGGATACACTCATTCTAACAATACAGTGTGCACACAACCATGTGGACATATTTAACAGTTCAGTGTGCACACCTCCATGTTGGCACACTCATTCTAAAAGTTCAGTGTGCACACCTCCATGTGGACACACTCATTCTAACAGTTCAGTGTGCACACCTCCATGTGGGCACAGTCATTCTAACAGTTCATTCTGCACACCTCCAGGTGGACACACTCATTCTAACAGTTCAGTGTGCACACCTCCATGTGGACACACTCATTCCAACAGTTCAGTGTGCACACCTCCATGTGGACACACTCATTCCAACAGTTCAGTGTGCACACCTCCATGTGGGCACACTCATTCTAACAGTTCAGTGTGCACAGCTCCATGTGGACACACTCATTCTAACAATACAGTGTGCACACCTCCATGTGGACATATTCTAACAGTTCAGTGTGCACACCTCCATGTGGGCACACTCATTCTAACAGTTCAGTGTGCACACCTCCATGTGGACACACTCATTCTAACAGTTCAGTGTGCACACCTCCATGTGGACACACTCATTCTAACAGTTCAGTGTGCACACCTCCATGTGGACAAAATCATTCTAACAGTTCAGTGTGCACACCTCCATGTGGACACACTCATTCTAACAGTTCAGTGTGCACACCTCCATGTGGACACACTCATTCTAACAGTTCAGTGTGCACACCTCCATGTGGACACACTCATTCTAACAGTTCATTGTGGACACCTCCATGTGGACACACTCATTCTAACATTACAGTGTGCACACCTCCATGTGGACATATTCTAACAGTTCAGTGTGCACACCTCCATGTGGGCACACTCATTCTAACAGTTCAGTGTGCACACCTCCATGTGGACACACTCATTCTAACAGTTCAGTGTGCACACCTCCATGTGGACACACTCATTCTAACAATTCAGTGTGCACACCACCATGTGGACACACTCATTCTAACAGTTCAGTGTGCACACCTCCATGTGGGCACAGTCATTCTAACAGTTCAGTGTGCACACCTCCATGTGGACACACTCATTCTAACAGTTCAGTGTGCACACGTCCATGTGGGCACAGTAATTCTAACAGTTCAGTGTGCACACCTCCATGTGGACCCACTCATTCTAACAGTTCAGTGTGCACACCTCCATGTGGACACACTCATTCTAACAGTTCAGTGTGCACACCTCCATGTGGACACACTCATTCTATCAGTTCAGTGTGCACACCTCCATGTGGACACACTCATTCTAACAGTTCAGTGTGCACACCTCCATGTGGACAAATTCTAACACTTCGGTGTGCACACCTCCATGTGGACACACTCATTCTAACAGTTCAGTGTGGACACCTCCATGTGGGCACAGACATTTTAACAGTTCAGTGTGCACACCTCCATGTGGACACACTCATTCTAACAGTTCAGTGTGCACACCTCCATGTGGACACACTCATTCTAACAGTTCAGTGTGCACACCTCCATGTGGACACACTTATTCTAACAGTTCAGTGTGCATACCTCCATGTGGGCACACTCATTCTAACAGTTCAGTGTGCACACCTTCATGTGGGCATACTCATTCTAACAGAACAGTGTGCACACCTATATGTGGGCACACTCATTCTAACAGTTCAGTGTGCACACCTCCATGTGGACACACTCATTCTAACAGTTCAGTGTGCACACCTCCATGTGGACACACTCATTCTAACAGTTCAGTGTGCACACCTCCATGTGGGCACACTCATTCTAACAGTTCAGTGTGCACACCTCCACAGGGATACACTCATTCTAACAGTTCAGTGTGCACACCTCCATGTGGACACACTCATTCTAACAGTTCAGTGTGTTCACCTCTATGTGGGCACAGTCATTCTAACAGTTCAGTGTGCACACCTCCATGTGGACACACTCATTCTAACAGTTCAGTGTGCACACTCCATGTGGAC
Source organism: Peromyscus eremicus (assembly GCF_949786415.1). Lineage (NCBI taxonomy): Eukaryota > Metazoa > Chordata > Mammalia > Rodentia > Cricetidae > Peromyscus > Peromyscus eremicus. The sequence goes on from NW_026735672.1 coordinate 37,886, forward strand.
ACACTCATTCTAACAGTTCAGTGTGCACACCTCCATGTGGACACACTCATTCTAACAGTTCAGTGTGCACACCTCCATGTGGGCACACTCATTCTAACAGTTCAGTGTGCACAACTCCATGTGGACACACTCATTCTAAAAGTTCAGTGTGCACACCTCCATGTGGTCACACTCATTCTAACAGTTCAGTGTGCACACCTCCATGTGGACACACTCATTCTAACAGTTCAGTGTGCACACCTCCATGTGGACACACTCATTCTAACAGTTCAGTGTGCACACCTCCATGTGGACACACTCATTCCAACAGTTAAGTGTGCACACCTCCATGTGGGCACACTCATTCTAACCGTTCAGTGTGCACACCTCCATGTGGACACACTCATTCTAACAGTTCAGTGTGCACACCTCCACAGGGATAAACTCATTCTAACAGTTCAGTGTGCACACCTCCATGTGGGCACACTCATTCTAACAGTTCAGTGTGCACACCTCCATGAGGGCACACTCATTCTAACAGTTCAGTGTGCACATTTCCATGTGGACACACTCATTCTAACAGTTCAGTGTGCCCACCTCCATGTGGGCACACTCATTCTAACAGTTCAGTGTGCACACCTCCATGTGGACACACTCATTCTAACAGTTCAGTGTGCACACCTCCATGTGGACACACTCATTCTAACAGTTCAGTGTGCACACCTCCATGTGGACAAAATCATTCTAACAGTTCAGTGTGCACACCTCCATGTGGACACACTCATTCTAACAGTTCAGTGTGCACACGTCCATGTGGACACACTCATTCTAACAGTTCAGTGTGCACACCTCCATGTGGACACACTCATTCTAACAGTTCATTGTGGACACCTCCATGTGGACACACTCATTCTAACATTACAGTGTGCACACCTCCATGTGGACATATTCTAACAGTTCAGTGTGCACACCTCCATGTGGGCACACTCATTCTAACAGTTCAGTGTGCCCACCTCCATGTGGGCACACTCATTCTAACAGTTCAGTGTGCACACCTCCATGTGGACACACTCATTCTAACAGTTCAGTGTGCACACCTCCATGTGGACACACTCATTCTAACAGTTCAGTGTGCACACCTCCATGTGGACAAAATCATTCTAACAGTTCAGTGTGCACACCTCCATGTGGACACACTCATTCTAACAGTTCAGTGTGCACACCTCCATGTGGACACACTCATTCTAACAGTTCAGTGTGCACACCTCCATGTGGACACACTCATTCTAACAGTTCATTGTGGACACCTCCATGTGGACACACTCATTCTAACATTACAGTGTGCACACCTCCATGTGGACATATTCTAACAGTTCAGTGTGCACACCTCCATGTGGGCACACTCATTCTAACAGTTCAGTGTGCACACCTCCATGTGGACACACTCATTCTAACAGTTCAGTGTGCACACCTCCATGTGGACACACTCATTCTAACAATTCAGTGTGCACACCACCATGTGGACACACTCATTCTAACAGTTCAGTGTGCACACCTCCATGTGGGCACAGTCATTCTAACAGTTCAGTGTGCACACCTCCATGTGGACACACTCATTCTAACAGTTCAGTGTGCACACGTCCATGTGGGCACAGTAATTCTAACAGTTCAGTGTGCACACCTCCATGTGGACCCACTCATTCTAACAGTTCAGTGTGCACACCTCCATGTGGACACACTCATTCTAACAGTTCAGTGTGCACACCTCCATGTGGACACACTCATTCTATCAGTTCAGTGTGCACAACTCCATGTGGACACACTCATTCTAACAGTTCAGTGTGCACACCTCCATGTGGACAAATTCTAACACTTCGGTGTGCACACCTCCATGTGGACACACTCATTCTAACAGTTCAGTGTGGACACCTCCATGTGGGCACAGACATTTTAACAGTTCAGTGTGCACACCTCCATGTGGACACACTCATTCTAACAGTTCAGTGTGCACACCTCCATGTGGACACACTCATTCTAACAGTTCAGTGTGCACACCTCCATGTGGACACACTTATTCTAACAGTTCAGTGTGCACACCTCCATGTGGGCACACTCATTCTAACAGTTCAATGTGCACACCTTCATATGGGCATACTCATTCTAACAGAACAGTGTGCACACCTCCATGTGGGCACACTCATTCTAACAGTTCAGTGTGCACACCTCCATGTGGACACACTCATTCTAACAGTTCAGTGTGCACACCTCCATGTGGACACACTAATTCTAACAGTTCAGTGTGCACACCTCCATGTGGGCACACTCATTCTAACAGTTCAGTGTGCACACCTCCACAGGGATACACTCATTCTAACAGTTCAGTGTGCACACCTCCATGTGGACACACTCATTCTAACAGTTCAGTGTGTTCACCTCTATGTGGGCACAGTCATTCTAACAGTTCAGTGTGCACACCTCCATGTGGACACACTCATTCTAACAGTTCAGTGTGCACACTCCATGTAGACACACTCATTCTAACAGTTCAGTGTGCACACCTCCATGTGGACACACTCATTCTAACAGTTCAGTGTGCACACCTCCATGTGGGCACACTCATTCTAACAGTTCAGTGTGCACAACTCCATGTGGACACACTCATTCTAACAGTTCAGTGTGCACACCTCCATGTGGACACACTCATCTAACAGTTCAGTGTGCACACCTCCATGTGGACACACTCATTCTAACAGTTCAGTGTGCACACCTCCATATGGACACACTCATTCTAACAGTTCAGTGTGCACACCTCCATGTGGACACACTCATTCTAACAGTTCATTGTGGACACCTCCATGTGGACACACTCATTCTAACATTACAGTGTGCACACCTCCATGTGGACACACTCATTCTAACAGTTCAGTGTGCACACCTCCATTTGGACAAATTCTAACACTTCGGTGTGCACACCTCCATGTGGACACACTCATTCTAACAGTTCAGTGTGGACACCTCCATGTGGGCACAGACATTTTAACAGTTCAGTGTGCACACCTCCATGTGGACACACTCATTCTAACAGTTCAGTGTGCACACCTCCATGTGGACACATTCTAACAGTTCAGTGTGCACACCTCCATGTGGACACACTCATTCTAACAGTTCAGTGTGCACACCTCCATGTGGACACACTCATTCTAACAGTTCAGTGTGCACTCCTCCATGTGGACACACTTATTCTAACAGTTCAGTGTGCACACCTCCATGTGGGCACACTCATTCTAACAGTTCAGTGTGCACACCTTCATGTGGGCATACTCATTCTAACAGAACAGTGTGCACACCTCCATGTGGGCACACTCATTCTAACAGTTCAGTGTGCACACCTCCATGTGGACACACTCATTCTAACAGTTCAGTGTGCACACCTCCATGTGGACACACTCATTCTAACAGTTCAGTGTGCACACCTCCATGTGGGCACACTCATTCTAACAGTTCAGTGTGCACACCTCCACAGGGATACACTCATTCTAACAGTTCAGTGTGCACACCTCCATGTGGACACACTTATTCTAACAGTTCAGTGTGCACACCTCCATGTGGACACACTCATTCTAACAGTTCAGTGTGCACACCTCCATGTGGACACACTCATTCTAACAGTTCAGTGTGCACACCTCAATGTGGGCACAGTCATTCTAACAGTTCAGTGTGCACACCTCCATGTGGACACACTCATTCTAACAGTTCAGTGTGCACACTCCATGTGGACACACTCATTCTAACAGTTCAGTGAGCACACCTCCATGTGGACACACTCATTCTAACAGTTCAGTGTGCACACCTCCATGTGGGCACACTCATTCTAACAGTTCAGTGTGCACAACTCCATGTGGACACACTCATTCTAACAGTTCAGTGTGCACACCTCCATGTGGACACACTCATTCTAACAGTTCAGTGTGCACACTTCCATGTGGACACACTCATTCTAACAGTTCATTGTGCACACCTCCATGTGGACACACTCATTCTAACATTACAGTGTGCACACCTCCATGTGGACACACTCATTCTAACAGTTCAGTGTGCACACCTCCATGTGGACAAATTCTAACACTTCGGTGTGCACACCTCCATGTGGACACACTCATTCTAACAGTTCAGTGTGGACACCTCCATGTGGGCACAGACATTTTAACAGTTCAGTGTGCACACCTCCATGTGGACACACTCATTCTAACAGTTCAGTGTGCACACCTCCATGTGGACACATTCTAACAGTTCAGTGTGCACACCTCCATGTGGACACACTCATTCTAACAGTTCAGTGTGCACACCTCCATGTGGACACACTCATTCTAACAGTTCAGTGTGCACACCTCCATGTGGACACACTTATTCTAACAGTTCAGTGTGCACACCTCCATGTGGGCACACTCATTCTAACAGTTCAGTGTGCACACCTTCATGTGGGCATACTCATTCTAACAGAACAGTGTGCACACCTCCATGTGGGCACACTCATTCTAACAGTTCAGTGTGCACACCTCCATGTGGACACACTCATTCTAACAGTTCAGTGTGCACACCTCCATGTGGACACACTCATTCTAACAGTTCAGTGTGCACACCTCCATGTGGGCACACTCATTCTAACAGTTCAGTGTGCACACCTCCACAGGGATACACTCATTCTAACAGTTCAGTGTGCACACCTCCATGTGGACACACTTATTCTAACAGTTCAGTGTGCACACCTCCATGTGGACACACTCATTCTTACAGTTCAGTGTGCACACCTCCATGTGGACACACTCATTCTAACAGTTCAGTGTGCACACCTCTATGTGGGCACAGTCATTCTAACAGTTCAGTGTGCACACCTCCATGTGGACACACTCATTCTAACAGTTCAGTGTGCACACTCCATGTGGACACACTCATTCTAACAGTTCAGTGAGCACACCTCCATGTGGACACACTCATTCTAACAGTTCAGTGTGCACACCTCCATGTGGGCACACTCATTCTAACAGTTCAGTGTGCACAACTCCATGTGGACACACTCATTCTAACAGTTCAGTGTGCACACCTCCATGTGGACACACTCATTCTAACAGTTCAGTGTGCACACTTCCATGTGGACACACTCATTCTAACAGTTCATTGTGCACACCTCCATGTGGACACACTCATTCTAACAATACAGTGTGCACACCTCCATGTGGACATATTCTAACAGTTCAGTGTGCACACCTCCATGTGGGCACACTCATTCTAACAATTCAGTGTGCACACCTCCATGTGGGCACACTCATTCTAACAGTTCAGTGTACACACCTCCATGTGGACACACTCATTCTAACAGTTCAGTGTGCACACCTCCATGTGGATACACTCATTCTAACAATAGAGTGTGCACACCACCATGTGGACATATTATAACAGTTCAGTGTGCACACCTCCATGTGGGCACAATCATTCTAAAAGTTCAGTGTGCACACCTCCATGTGGACACACTCATTCTAACAGTTCAGTGTGCACACCTCCACAGGGATAAACTCATTCTAACAGTTCAGTGTGCACACCTCCATGTGGACAAACTCATTCTAACAGTTCAGTGTGCACAACTCCATGTGGGCACACTCTTTCTAACAGTTCAGTGTGCACATTTCCATGTGGACACACTCATTCTAACAGTTCAGTGTGCCCACCTCCATGTGGAAACACTCATTCTAACAGTTCAGTGTGCACAGCTCCATGTGGACACACTCTTTCTAACAATACAGTGTGCACACCTGCATGTGGACATATTCTAACAGTACAGTGTGCACACCTCCATGTGGGCACACTCATTCTAACAGTTCAGTGTGCACACCTCCATGTGGACACAATCATTCTAACAGTTCAGTGTGCACACCTCCATGTGGACACACTCATTCTAACAGTTCAGTGTGCACACCTCCATGTGGGCACACTCATTCTAACAGTTCAGTGTGCACACCTCCATGTGGACACACTCATTCTAACAGTTCAGTGTGCACACCTCCATGTGGACACACTCATTCTAACAGTTCAGTGTGCACACCTCCATGTGGACACACTCATTCTAACAGTTCATTGTGGACACCTCCATGTGGACACACTTAATCTAACATTACAGTGTGCACACCACCATGTGGACATATTCTAACAGTTCAGTGTGCACACCTCCATGTAGACACACTCATTCTAACAGTTCAGTGTGCACATCTCCACAGGGATACACTAATTCTCACAGTTCAGTGTGCACACCTCCATGTGGAAACACTCATTCTAACAGTTCAGTGTGCACACCTCCATGTGGACACACTCATTCTAACAACACAGTGTGCACACCTCCATGTGGAAACACTCATTCTAACAGTTCAGTGTGCACAACTCCATGTGGGCACACTCATTCTAACAGTTCAGTGTGCACACCTCCATGTGGGCACACTCATTCTAACAGTTCAGTTTGCACACCTCCATGTGGTCACACTCATTCTAACAGTTCAATGTGCACACCTCCATGTGGACACACTCATTCTAACAGTTCAGTGTGCACAACTCCATGTGGACACACTCATTCTAACAGTTCATTGTGCACACCTCCATGTGGACACACTCATTGTAACAATACAGTGTTCACACCTCCATGTGGACATATTCTAACAGTTCAGTGTGCACACCTCCATGTGGGCACACTCATTCTAACAGTTCAGTGTGCACAACTCATGTGGACACACTCATTCTAACATTTCAGTGTGCACACCTCCACAGGGACACACTCATTCTAACAGTTCAGTGTGCACACCTCCATGTGGGCACAGTCATTCTAACAGTTCAGTGTGCACACCTCCATGTGGACACACTCATTCAAACAGTTCAGTGTGCACACCTCCATGTAGGCACAGTCATTCTAACAGTCCAGTGTGCACATCTCCATGTGGACACACTCATTCTAACAGTTCAGTGTGCACACCTCCATGTGGACACACTCATTCTAACAGTTCAGTGTGCACACCTCCATGTGGACACACTCATTCTAACAGTTCAGTGTGCACACCTCCATGTGGACACACTCAATCTAACAGTTCAGTGTGCACACCTCCATGTGGACACACTCATTCTAACAGTTCAGTGTGCACACCTCCATGTGGACATACTCATTCTAACAGTTCAGTGTGCACACCTCCATGTGGGCACACTCATTCTAACAGTTCAGTGTGCACACCTCCATGTGGGCATACTCATTCTAACAGAAAAGTGTGCACACCTCCATGTGGGCACACTCATTCTAACCGTTCAGTGTGCACACCTCCATGTGGACACACTCATTCTAACAGTTCAGTGTGCACACCTCCACAGGGATAAACTCATTCTAACAGTTCAGTGTGCACACCTCCATGTGGACACACTCATTCTAACAGTTCAGTGTGCACACCTCCATGTGGGCACACTAATTCTAACAGTTCAGTGTGCACACCACCATGTGGACACACTCATTCTAACAGTTCAGTGTGCACACCTCTATGTGGGCACAGTCATTCTAACAGTTCAGTGTGCACACCTCCTTGTGGACACACTCATTCTAACATTTCAGTGTGCACATCTCCACAGGGATACACTAATTCTAACAGTTCAGTGTGCACACCTCCATGTGGACAAATTCTAACACTTCGGTCGGCACACCTCCATGTGGACACACTCATTCTAACAGTACAGTGTGGACAGCTCCATGTGGGCACAGACATTTTAACAGTTCAGTGTGCACACCTCCATGTGGACACAATCATTCTAACAGTTCAGTGTGCACACCTCCATGTGGACACATTCTAACAGTTCAGTGTGCACATCTCCACAGGGATACACTAATTCTCACAGTTCAGTGTGCACACCTCCATGTGGACACACTCATTCTAACAGTTCAGTGTGCACACCTCCATGTGGACACACTCATTCTAACAGTTCAGTGTGCACACCTCCATGTGGGCACACTCATTCTAACAGTTCAGTGTGCACATTTCCATGTGGACACACTCATTCTAACAGTTCAGTGTGCACACCTCCATGTAGACACACTAATTCTAACAGTTCAGTGTGCACACCTCCATGTAGACACACTCATTCTAGCAGTTCAGTGTGCACACCTCCATGTGGACACACTCATTCTAACAATACAGTGTGCACAACTCCATGTGGAAACACTCATTCTAACAGTTCAGTGTGCACACCTCCATGTGTGCACACTCATTCTAACAGTTCAGTGTGCACAACTCCATGTGGGCACACTCATTCTAACAGTTCAGTTTGCACACCTCCATGTGGACACACTCATTCTAACAGTTCAATGTGCACACCTCCATGTGGACACACTCATTCTAACAGTTCAGTGTGCACACCTCCATGTGGACACACTCATTCTAACAGTTCATTGTGCACACCTCCATGTGGACACACTCATTCTAACAATACAGTGTGCACACCACCATGTGGACATATTCTAACAGTTCACTGTGCACACCTCCATGTGGGCACACTCATTCTAACAGTTCAGTGTGCACAACTCATGTGGACACACTCATTCTAACATTTCAATGTGCACACCTCCACAGGGACACACTCATTCTAACAGTTCAGTGTGCATACCTCCATGTGGGCACAGTCATTCTAACAGTTCAGTGTGCACACCTCCATGTGGACACACTCATTCAAACAGTTCAGTGTGCACACCTCCATGTAGGCACAGTCATTCTAACAGTCCAGTGTGCACACCTCCATGTGGACACACTCATTCTAACAGTTCAGTGTGCACTCCTCCATGTGGACACACTCATTCTAACAGTTCAGTGTGCACACCTCCATGTGGACACACTCATTCTAACAGTTCAGTGTGCACACCTCCATGTGGACACACTCATTCTAACAGTTCAGTGTGCACACCTCCATGTGGATACACTCTTTCTAACAATACAGTGTGCACACAACCATGGGGACATATTCTAACAGTTCAGTGTACACACCTCCATGTGGGCACACTCATTCTAAAAGTTCAGTGTGCACACCTCCATGTGGACACACTCATTCTAACAGTTCAGTGTGCACACCTCCATGTGGGCACAGTCATTCTAACAGTTCATTCTGCACACCTCCATGTGGACACACTCATTCTAACAGTTCAGTGTGCACACCTCCATGTGGACACACTCATTCCAACAGTTCAGTGTGCACACCTCCATGTGGACATACTCATTCTAACAGTTCAGTGTGCACACCTCCATGTGGACACACTCATTCCAACAGTTCAGTGTGCACACCTCCATGTGGGCACACTCATTCTAACCGTTCAGTGTGCACACCTCCACAGGGATAAACTCATTCTAACAGTTCAGTGTGCACACCTCCATGTGGGCACACTCATTCTAACAGTTCAGTGTGCACACCTCCATGTGTACACACTCATTCTAACAGTTCAGTGTGCACACCTCCATGTGGACACATTCTAACATTTCAGTGTGCACATCTCCACAGGGATACACTAATTCTCACAGTTCAGTGTGCACACCTCCATGTGGACACACTCATTCTAACAGTTCAGTGTGCACACCTCCATGTGGACACACTCATTCTAACAATACAGTGTGCACACCTCCATGTGGACATATTCTAACAGTTCAGTGTGCACACCTCCATGTGGGCACACTCATTCTAACAATTCAGTGTGCACAACTCATGTGGACACACTCATTCTAACATTTCAGTGTGCACACCTCCACAGGGACACACTCATTCTAACAGTTCAGTGTGCACACCTCCATGTGGGCACACTCATTCTAACAGTTCAGTGTGCACACCTCCATGTGGGCACACTCATTCTAACAGTTCAGTGTGCACACCTCCATGTGGACACACTCATTCCAACAGTTCAGTGTGCACACCTCCATGTGGACATACTCATTCTAACAGTTCAGTGTGCACACCTCCATGTGGACACACTCATTCCAACAGTTCAGTGTGCACACCTCCATGTGGGCACACTCATTCTAACCGTTCAGTGTGCACACCTCCATGTGGACACACTCATTCTAACAATACAGTGTGCACACCTCCACAGGGATAAACTCATTCTAACAGTTCAGTGTGCACACCTCCATGTGGGCACACTCATTCTAACAGTTCAGTGTGCACACCTCCATGAGGGCACACTCATTCTAACAGTTCAGTGTGCACATTTCCATGTGGACACACTCATTCTAACAGTTCAGTGTGCCCACCTCCATGTGGACACACTCATTCTAACAGTTCAGTGTGCACAGCTCCATGTGGACACACTCATTCTAACAATACAGTGTGCACACCTCCATGTGGACATATTCTAACAGTTCAGTGTGCACACCTCCATGTGGGCACACTCATTCTAACAGTTCAGTGTGCACACCTCTATGTGGACACACTCATTCTAACAGTTCAGTGTGCACACCTCCATGTGGACACACTCATTCTAACAGTTCAGTGTGCACACCTCCATGTGGACACACTCATTCTAACAGTTCAGTGTGCACACCTCTATGTGGACACACTCATTCTAACAGTTCAGTGTGCACACCTCCATGTGGGCACACTCATTCTAACAGTTCAGTGTGCACACCTCCATGTGGACACACTCATTCTAACAGTTCAGTGTGCACACCTCCATGTGGACACACTCATTCTAACAGTTCAGTGTGCACACCTCCATGTGGACACACTCATTCTAACAGTTCATTGTGGACACCTCCATGTGGACACACTCATTCTAACAGTTCAGTGTGCACAACTCCATGTGGACATATTCTAACAGTTCAGTGTGCACACCTCCATGTGGGCACACTCATTCTAACAGTTCAGTGTGCACACCTCCATGTGGACACACTCATTCTAACAGTTCAGTGTGCACACCTCCATGTGGACACACTCATTCTAACAGTTCAGTGTGCACACCTCCATGTGGACACACTCATTCTAACAGTTCAGTGTGCACACCTCCATGTGGGCACAGTCATTCTAACATTTCAGTGTGCACACCTCCATGTGGACACACTCATTCTGACAGTTCAGTGTGCACACGTCCATGTGGGCACAGTCATTCTAACAGTTAAGTGTGCACACCTCCATGTGGACCCACTCATTCTAACAGTTCAGTGTGCACACCTCCATGTGGACACACTCATTCTAACAGTTCAGTGTGCACACCTCCATTTGGACAAATTCTAACACTTCGGTGTGCACACCTCCATGTGGACACACTCATTCTAACAGTTCAGTGTGGACACCTCCATGTGGGCACAGACATTTTAACAGTTCAATGTGCACACCTCCATGTGGACACACTCATTCTAACAGTTCAGTGTGCACACCTCCATGTGGACACATTCTAACAGTTCAGTGTGCACACCTCCATGTGGACACACTCATTCTAACAGTTCAGTGTGCACACCTCCATGTGGACACACTCATTCTAACAGTTCAGTGTGCACACCTCCATGTGGACACACTCATTCTAACAGTTCATTGTGCACACCTCCATGTGGGCACACTCATTCTAACAGAACAGTGTGCACACCTCCATGTGGGCATACTCATTCTAACAGTTCAGTGTGCACACCTCCACAGGGATACACTCATTCTAACAGTTCAGTGTGCACACCTCCATGTGGACACACTTATTCTAACAGTTCAGTGTGCACACCTCCATGTGGACACACTCATTCTAACAGTTCAGTGTGCACACCTCCATGTGGACACACTCATTCTAACAGTTCAGTGTGCACACCTCTATGTGGGCACAGTCATTCTAACAGTTCAGTGTGCACACCTCCATGTGGACACACTCATTCTAACAGTTCAGTGTGCACACTCCATGTGGACACACTCATTCTAACAGTTCAGTGAGCACACCTCCATGTGGACACACTCATTCTAACAGTTCAGTGTGCACACCTCCATGTGGGCACACTCATTCTAACAGTTCAGTGTGCACAACTCCATGTGGACACACTCATTCTAACAGTTCAGTGTGCACACCTCCATGTGGACACACTCATTCTAACAGTTCAGTGTGCACACTTCCATGTGGACACACTCATTCTAACAGTTCATTGTGCACACCTCCATGTGGACACACTCATTCTAACATTACAGTGTGCACACCTCCATGTGGACACACTCATTCTAACAGTTCAGTGTGCACACCTCCATGTGGACAAATTCTAACACTTCGGTGTGCACACCTCCATGTGGACACACTCATTCTAACAGTTCAGTGTGGACACCTCCATGTGGGCACAGACATTTTAACAGTTCAGTGTGCACACCTCCATGTGGACACACTCATTCTAACAGTTCAGTGTGCACACCTCCATGTGGACACATTCTAACAGTTCAGTGTGCACACCTCCATGTGTACACACTCATTCTAACAGTTCAGTGTGCACACCTCCATGTGGACACACTCATTCTAACAGTTCAGTGTGCACACCTCCATGTGGACACACTTATTCTAACAGTTCAGTGTGCACACCTCCATGTGGGCACACTCATTCTAACAGTTCAGTGTGCACACCTTCATGTGGGCATACTCATTCTAACAGAACAGTGTGCACACCTCCATGTGGCACACTCATTCTAACAGTTCAGTGTGCACACCTCCATGTGGACACACTCATTCTAACAGTTCAGTGTGCACACCTCCATGTGGGCACACTCATTCTAACCGTTCAGTGTGCACACCTCCACAGGGATAAACTCATTCTAACAGTTCAGTGTGCACACCTCCATGTGGGCACACTCATTCTAACAGTTCAGTGTGCACACCTCCATGTGTACACACTCATTCTAACAGTTCAGTGTGCACACCTCCATGTGGACACATTCTAACATTTCAGTGTGCACATCTCCACAGGGATACACTAATTCTCACAGTTCAGTGTGCACACCTCCATGTGGACACACTCATTCTAACAGTTCAGTGTGCACACCTCCATGTGGACACACTCATTCTAACAATACAGTGTGCACACCTCCATGTGGACATATTCTAACAGTTCAGTGTGCACACCTCCATGTGGGCACACTCATTCTAACAATTCAGTGTGCACAACTCATGTGGACACACTCATTCTAACATTTCAGTGTGCACACCTCCACAGGGACACACTCATTCTAACAGTTCAGTGTGCACACCTCCATGTGGGCACACTCATTCTAACAGTTCAGTGTGCACACCTCCATGTGGGCACACTCATTCTAACAGTTCAGTGTGCACACCTCCATGTGGACACACTCATTCCAACAGTTCAGTGTGCACACCTCCATGTGGACATACTCATTCTAACAGTTCAGTGTGCACACCTCCATGTGGACACACTCATTCCAACAGTTCAGTGTGCACACCTCCATGTGGGCACACTCATTCTAACCGTTCAGTGTGCACACCTCCATGTGGACACACTCATTCTAACAATACAGTGTGCACACCTCCACAGGGATAAACTCATTCTAACAGTTCAGTGTGCACACCTCCATGTGGGCACACTCATTCTAACAGTTCAGTGTGCACACCTCCATGTGGACACACTCATTCTAACAGTTCAGTGTGCACACCTCTATGTGGACACACTCATTCTAACAGTTCAGTGTGCACACCTCCATGTGGGCACACTCATTCTAACAGTTCAGTGTGCACACCTCCATGTGGACACACTCATTCTAACAGTTCAGTGTGCACACCTCCATGTGGACACACTCATTCTAACAGTTCAGTGTGCACACCTCCATGTGGACACACTCATTCTAACAGTTCATTGTGGACACCTCCATGTGGACACACTCATTCTAACAGTTCAGTGTGCACAACTCCATGTGGACATATTCTAACAGTTCAGTGTGCACACCTCCATGTGGGCACACTCATTCTAACAGTTCAGTGTGCACACCTCCATGTGGACACACTCATTCTAACAGTTCAGTGTGCACACCTCCATGTGGACACACTCATTCTAACAGTTCAGTGTGCACACCTCCATGTGGACACACTCATTCTAACAGTTCAGTGTGCACACCTCCATGTGGGCACAGTCATTCTAACATTTCAGTGTGCACACCTCCATGTGGACACACTCATTCTGACAGTTCAGTGTGCACACGTCCATGTGGGCACAGTCATTCTAACAGTTAAGTGTGCACACCTCCATGTGGACCCACTCATTCTAACAGTTCAGTGTGCACACCTCCATGTGGACACACTCATTCTAACAGTTCAGTGTGCACACCTCCATTTGGACAAATTCTAACACTTCGGTGTGCACACCTCCATGTGGACACACTCATTCTAACAGTTCAGTGTGGACACCTCCATGTGGGCACAGACATTTTAACAGTTCAATGTGCACACCTCCATGTGGACACACTCATTCTAACAGTTCAGTGTGCACACCTCCATGTGGACACATTCTAACAGTTCAGTGTGCACACCTCCATGTGGACACACTCATTCTAACAGTTCAGTGTGCACACCTCCATGTGGACACACTCATTCTAACAGTTCAGTGTGCACACCTCCATGTGGACACACTCATTCTAACAGTTCATTGTGCACACCTCCATGTGGGCACACTCATTCTAACAGAACAGTGTGCACACCTCCATGTGGGCATACTCATTCTAACAGTTCAGTGTGCACACCTCCACAGGGATACACTCATTCTAACAGTTCAGTGTGCACACCTCCATGTGGACACACTTATTCTAACAGTTCAGTGTGCACACCTCCATGTGGACACACTCATTCTAACAGTTCAGTGTGCACACCTCCATGTGGACACACTCATTCTAACAGTTCAGTGTGCACACCTCTATGTGGGCACAGTCATTCTAACAGTTCAGTGTGCACACCTCCATGTGGACACACTCATTCTAACAGTTCAGTGTGCACACTCCATGTGGACACACTCATTCTAACAGTTCAGTGAGCACACCTCCATGTGGACACACTCATTCTAACAGTTCAGTGTGCACACCTCCATGTGGGCACACTCATTCTAACAGTTCAGTGTGCACAACTCCATGTGGACACACTCATTCTAACAGTTCAGTGTGCACACCTCCATGTGGACACACTCATTCTAACAGTTCAGTGTGCACACTTCCATGTGGACACACTCATTCTAACAGTTCATTGTGCACACCTCCATGTGGACACACTCATTCTAACATTACAGTGTGCACACCTCCATGTGGACACACTCATTCTAACAGTTCAGTGTGCACACCTCCATGTGGACAAATTCTAACACTTCGGTGTGCACACCTCCATGTGGACACACTCATTCTAACAGTTCAGTGTGGACACCTCCATGTGGGCACAGACATTTTAACAGTTCAGTGTGCACACCTCCATGTGGACACACTCATTCTAACAGTTCAGTGTGCACACCTCCATGTGGACACATTCTAACAGTTCAGTGTGCACACCTCCATGTGTACACACTCATTCTAACAGTTCAGTGTGCACACCTCCATGTGGACACACTCATTCTAACAGTTCAGTGTGCACACCTCCATGTGGACACACTTATTCTAACAGTTCAGTGTGCACACCTCCATGTGGGCACACTCATTCTAACAGTTCAGTGTGCACACCTTCATGTGGGCATACTCATTCTAACAGAACAGTGTGCACACCTCCATGTGGCACACTCATTCTAACAGTTCAGTGTGCACACCTCCATGTGGACACACTCATTCTAACAGTTCAGTGTGCACACCTCCATGTGGGCACACTCATTCTAACCGTTCAGTGTGCACACCTCCACAGGGATAAACTCATTCTAACAGTTCAGTGTGCACACCTCCATGTGGGCACACTCATTCTAACAGTTCAGTGTGCACACCTCCATGTGTACACACTCATTCTAACAGTTCAGTGTGCACACCTCCATGTGGACACATTCTAACATTTCAGTGTGCACATCTCCACAGGGATACACTAATTCTCACAGTTCAGTGTGCACACCTCCATGTGGACACACTCATTCTAACAGTTCAGTGTGCACACCTCCATGTGGACACACTCATTCTAACAATACAGTGTGCACACCTCCATGTGGACATATTCTAACAGTTCAGTGTGCACACCTCCATGTGGGCACACTCATTCTAACAATTCAGTGTGCACAACTCATGTGGACACACTCATTCTAACATTTCAGTGTGCACACCTCCACAGGGACACACTCATTCTAACAGTTCAGTGTGCACACCTCCATGTGGGCACACTCATTCTAACAGTTCAGTGTGCACACCTCCATGTGGGCACACTCATTCTAACAGTTCAGTGTGCACACCTCCATGTGGACACACTCATTCCAACAGTTCAGTGTGCACACCTCCATGTGGACATACTCATTCTAACAGTTCAGTGTGCACACCTCCATGTGGACACACTCATTCCAACAGTTCAGTGTGCACACCTCCATGTGGGCACACTCATTCTAACCGTTCAGTGTGCACACCTCCATGTGGACACACTCATTCTAACAATACAGTGTGCACACCTCCACAGGGATAAACTCATTCTAACAGTTCAGTGTGCACACCTCCATGTGGGCACACTCATTCTAACAGTTCAGTGTGCACACCTCCATGAGGGCACACTCATTCTAACAGTTCAGTGTGCACATTTCCATGTGGACACACTCATTCTAACAGTTCAGTGTGCCCACCTCCATGTGGACACACTCATTCTAACAGTTCAGTGTGCACAGCTCCATGTGGACACACTCATTCTAACAATACAGTGTGCACACCTCCATGTGGACATATTCTAACAGTTCAGTGTGCACACCTCCATGTGGGCACACTCATTCTAACAGTTCAGTGTGCACACCTCTATGTGGACACACTCATTCTAACAGTTCAGTGTGCACACCTCCATGTGGACACACTCATTCTAACAGTTCAGTGTGCACACCTCCATGTGGGCACACTCATTCTAACAGTTCAGTGTGCACACCTCCATGTGGACACACTCATTCTAACAGTTCAGTGTGCACACCTCCATGTGGACACACTCATTCTAACAGTTCAGTGTGCACACCTCCATGTGGACACACTCATTCTAACAGTTCATTGTGGACACCTCCATGTGGACACACTCATTCTAACAGTTCAGTGTGCACAACTCCATGTGGACATATTCTAACAGTTCAGTGTGCACACCTCCATGTGGGCACACTCATTCTAACAGTTCAGTGTGCACACCTCCATGTGGACACACTCATTCTAACAGTTCAGTGTGCAAACCTCCATGTGGACACACTCATTCTAACAGTTCAGTGTGCACACCTCCATGTGGACACACTCATTCTAACAGTTCAGTGTGCACACCTCCATGTGGGCACAGTCATTCTAACATTTCAGTGTGCACACCTCCATGTGGACACACTCATTCTAACAGTTCAGTGTGCACACGTCCATGTGGGCACAGTCATTCTAACAGTTAAGTGTGCACACCTCCATGTGGACCCACTCATTCTAACAGTTCAGTGTGCACACCTCCATGTGGACACACTCATTCTAACAGTTCAGTGTGCACACCTCCATTTGGACAAATTCTAACACTTCGGTGTGCACACCTCCATGTGGACACACTCATTCTAACAGTTCAGTGTGGACACCTCCATGTGGGCACAGACATTTTAACAGTTCAGTGTGCACACCTCCATGTGGACACACTCATTCTAACAGTTCAGTGTGCACACCTCCATGTGGACACATTCTAACAGTTCAGTGTGCACACCTCCATGTGGACACACTCATTCTAACAGTTCAGTGTGCACACCTCCATGTGGACACACTCATTCTAACAGTTCAGTGTGCACACCTCCATGTGGACACACTTATTCTAACAGTTCAGTGTGCACACCTCCATGTGGGCACACTCATTCTAACAGTTCAGTGTGCACACCTTCATGTGGGCATACTCATTCTAACAGAACAGTGTGCACACCTCCATGTGGGCACACTCATTCTAACAGTTCAGTGTGCACACCTCCATGTGGACACACTCATTCTAACAGTTCAGTGTGCACACCTCCATGTGGACACACTCATTCTAACAGTTCAGTGTGCACACCTCCATGTGGGCACACTCATTCTAACAGTTCAGTGTGCACACCTCCACAGGGATACACTCATTCTAACAGTTCAGTGTGCACACCTCCATGTGGACACACTTATTCTAACAGTTCAGTGTGCACACCTCCATGTGGACACACTCATTCTAACAGTTCAGTGTGCACACCTCCATGTGGACACACTCATTCTAACAGTTCAGTGTGCACACCTCTATGTGGGCACAGTCATTCTAACAGTTCAGTGTGCACACCTCCATGTGGACACACTCATTCTAACAGTTCAGTGTGCACACTCCATGTGGACACACTCATTCTAACAGTTCAGTGAGCACACCTCCATGTGGACACACTCATTCTAACAGTTCAGTGTGCACACCTCCATGTGGGCACACTCATTCTAACAGTTCAGTGTGCACAACTCCATGTGGACACACTCATTCTAACAGTTCAGTGTGCACACCTCCATGTGGACACACTCATTCTAACAGTTCAGTGTGCACACTTCCATGTGGACACACTCATTCTAACAGTTCATTGTGCACACCTCCATGTGGACACACTCATTCTAACATTACAGTGTGCACACCTCCATGTGGACACACTCATTCTAACAGTTCAGTGTGCACACCTCCATGTGGACAAATTCTAACACTTCGGTGTGCACACCTCCATGTGGACACACTCATTCTAACAGTTCAGTGTGGACACCTCCATGTGGGCACAGACATTTTAACAGTTCAGTGTGCTCACGTCCATGTGGACACACTCATTCTAACAGTTCAGTGTGCACACCTCCATGTGGACACATTCTAACAGTTCAGTGTGCACACCTCCATGTGGACACACTCATTCTAACAGTTCAGTGTGCACACCTCCATGTGGACACACTCATTCTAACAGTTCAGTGTGCACACCTCCATGTGGACACACTTATTCTAACAGTTCAGTGTGCACACCTCCATGTGGGCACACTCATTCTAACAGTTCAGTGTGCACACCTTCATGTGGGCATACTCATTCTAACAGAACAGTGTGCACACCTCCATGTGGGCACACTCATTCTAACAGTTCAGTGTGCACACCTCCATGTGGACACACTCATTCTAACAGTTCAGTGTGCACACCTCCATGTGGACACACTCATTCTAACAGTTCAGTGTGCACACCTCCATGTGGGCACACTCATTCTAACAGTTCAGTGTGCACACCTCCACAGGGATACACTCATTCTAACAGTTCAGTGTGCACACCTCCATGTGGACACACTTATTCTAACAGTTCAGTGTGCACACCTCCATGTGGACACACTCATTCTAACAGTTCAGTGTGCACACCTCCATGTAGACACACTCATTCTAACAGTTCAGTGTGCACACCTCTATGTGGGCACAGTCATTCTAACAGTTCAGTGTGCACACCTCCATGTGGACACACTCATTCTAACAGTTCAGTGTGCACACTCCATGTGGACACACTCATTCTAACAGTTCAGTGAGCACACCTCCATGTGGACACACTCATTCTAACAGTTCAGTGTGCACACCTCCATGTGGGCACACTCATTCTAACAGTTCAGTGTGCACAACTCCATGTGGACACACTCATTCTAACAGTTCAGTGTGCACACCTCCATGTGGACACACTCATTCTAACAGTTCAGTGTGCACACTTCCATGTGGACACACTCATTCTAACAGTTCATTGTGCACACCTCCATGTGGACACACTCATTCTAACAATACAGTGTGCACACCTCCATGTGGACATATTCTAACAGTTCAGTGTGCACACCTCCATGTGGGCACACTCATTCTAACAGTTCAGTGTGCACACCTCCATGTGGGCACACTCATTCTAACAGTTCAGTGTACACACCTCCATGTGGACACACTCATTCTAACAGTTCAGTGTGCACACCTCCATGTGGATACACTCATTCTAACAATAGAGTGTGCACACCACCATGTGGACATATTATAACAGTTCAGTGTGCACACCTCCATGTGGGCACAATCATTCTAAAAGTTCAGTGTGCACACCTCCATGTGGACACACTCATTCTAACAGTTCAGTGTGCACACCTCCACAGGGATAAACTCATTCTAACAGTTCAGTGTGCACACCTCCATGTGGACAAACTCATTCTAACAGTTCAGTGTGCACAACTCCATGTGGGCACACTCTTTCTAACAGTTCAGTGTGCACATTTCCATGTGGACACACTCATTCTAACAGTTCAGTGTGCCCACCTCCATGTGGAAACACTCATTCTAACAGTTCAGTGTGCACAGCTCCATGTGGACACACTCTTTCTAACAATACAGTGTGCACACCTGCATGTGGACATATTCTAACAGTACAGTGTGCACACCTCCATGTGGGCACACTCATTCTAACAGTTCAGTGTGCACACCTCCATGTGGACACAATCATTCTAACAGTTCAGTGTGCACACCTCCATGTGGACACACTCATTCTAACAGTTCAGTGTGCACACCTCCATGTGGGCACACTCATTCTAACAGTTCAGTGTGCACACCTCCATGTGGACACACTCATTCTAACAGTTCAGTTTGCACACCTCCATGTGGTCACACTCATTCTAACAGTTCAATGTGCACACCACCATGTGGACACACTCATTCTAACAGTTCAGTGTGCACAACTCCATGTGGACACACTCATTCTAACAGTTCATTGTGCACACCTCCATGTGGACACACTCATTGTAACAATACAGTGTTCACACCTCCATGTGGACATATTCTAACAGTTCAGTGTGCACACCTCCATGTGGGCACACTCATTCTAACAGTTCAGTGTGCACAACTCATGTGGACACACTCATTCTAACATTTCAGTGTGCACACCTCCATGTGGACACACTCATTCTAACAGTTCAGTGTGCACACCTCCATGTGGACACACTCATTCTAACAGTTCAGTGTGCACACCTCCATGTGGACACACTCAATCTAACAGTTCAGTGTGCACACCTCCATGTGGACACACTCATTCTAACAGTTCAGTGTGCACACCTCCATGTGGACACACTCATTCTAACAGTTCAGTGTGCACACCTCCATGTGGACACACTCAATCTAACAGTTCAGTGTGCACACCTCCATGTGGACACACTCATTCTAACAGTTCAGTGTGCACACCTCCATGTGGACATACTCATTCTAACAGTTCAGTGTGCACACCTCCATGTGGGCACACTCATTCTAACAGTTCAGTGTGCACACCTCCATGTGGGCATACTCATTCTAACAGAACAGTGTGCACACCTCCATGTGGGCACACTCATTCTAACCGTTCAGTGTGCACACCTCCATGTGGACACACTCATTCTAACAGTTCAGTGTGCACACCTCCACAGGGATAAACTCATTCTAACAGTTCAGTGTGCACACCTCCATGTGGACACACTCATTCTAACAGTTCAGTGTGCACACCTCCATGTGGGCACACTAATTCTAACAGTTCAGTGTGCACACCTCCATGTGGACACACTCATTCTAACAGTTCAGTGTGCACACCTCTATGTGGGCACAGTCATTCTAACAGTTCAGTGTGCACACCTCCTTGTGGACACACTCATTCTAACAGTTCAGTGTGCACATCTCCACAGGGATACACTAATTCTAACAGTTCAGTGTGCACACCTCCATGTGGACAAATTCTAACACTTCGGTGTGCACACCTCCATGTGGACACACTCATTCTAACAGTACAGTGTGGACAGCTCCATGTGGGCACAGACATTTTAACAGTTCAGTGTGCACACCTCCATGTGGACACAATCATTCTAACAGTTAAGTGTGCACACCTCCATGTGGACACATTCTAACAGTTCAGTGTGCACATCTCCACAGGGATACACTAATTCTCACAGTTCAGTGTGCACACCTCCATGTGGACACACTCATTCTAACAGTTCAGTGTGCACACCTCCATGTGGACACACTCATTCTAACAGTTCAGTGTGCACACCTCCATGTGGGCACACTCATTCTAACAGTTCAGTGTGCACATTTCCATGTGGACACACTCATTCTAACAGTTCAGTGTGCACACCTCCATGTAGACACACTAATTCTAACAGTTCAGTGTGCACACCTCCATGTAGACACACTCATTCTAGCAGTTCAGTGTGCACACCTCCATGTGGACACACTCATTCTAACAATACAGTGTGCACAACTCCATGTGGAAACACTCATTCTAACAGTTCAGTGTGCACACCTCCATGTGTGCACACTCATTCTAACAGTTCAGTGTGCACAACTCCATGTGGGCACACTCATTCTAACAGTTCAGTTTGCACACCTCCATGTGGACACACTCATTCTAACAGTTCAATGTGCACACCTCCATGTGGACACACTCATTCTAACAGTTCAGTGTGCACACCTCCATGTGGACACACTCATTCTAACAGTTCATTGTGCACACCTCCATGTGGACACACTCATTCTAACAGTTCAGTGTGCACACCTCCATGTGGACACACTTATTCTAACAGTTCAGTGTGCACACCTCCATGTGGGCACACTCATTCTAACAGTTCAGTGTGCACACCTTCATGTGGGCATACTCATTCTAACAGAACAGTGTGCACACCTCCATGTGGGCACACTCATTCTAACAGTTCAGTGTGCACACCTCCATGTGGACACACTCATTCTAACAGTTCAGTGTGCACACCTCCATGTGGACACACTCATTCTAACAGTTCAGTGTGCACACCTCCATGTGGGCACACTCATTCTAACAGTTCAGTGTGCACACCTCCACAGGGATACACTCATTCTAACAGTTCAGTGTGCACACCTCCATGTGGACACACTTATTCTAACAGTTCAGTGTGCACACCTCCATGTGGACACACTCATTCTAACAGTTCAGTGTGCACACCTCCATGTAGACACACTCATTCTAACAGTTCAGTGTGCACACCTCTATGTGGGCACAGTCATTCTAACAGTTCAGTGTGCACACCTCCATGTGGACACACTCATTCTAACAGTTCAGTGTGCACACTCCATGTGGACACACTCATTCTAACAGTTCAGTGAGCACACCTCCATGTGGACACACTCATTCTAACAGTTCAGTGTGCACACCTCCATGTGGGCACACTCATTCTAACAGTTCAGTGTGCACAACTCCATGTGGACACACTCATTCTAACAGTTCAGTGTGCACACCTCCATGTGGACACACTCATTCTAACAGTTCAGTGTGCACACTTCCATGTGGACACACTCATTCTAACAGTTCATTGTGCACACCTCCATGTGGACACACTCATTCTAACAATACAGTGTGCACACCTCCATGTGGACATATTCTAACAGTTCAGTGTGCACACCTCCATGTGGGCACACTCATTCTAACAGTTCAGTGTGCACACCTCCATGTGGGCACACTCATTCTAACAGTTCAGTGTACACACCTCCATGTGGACACACTCATTCTAACAGTTCAGTGTGCACACCTCCATGTGGATACACTCATTCTAACAATAGAGTGTGCACACCACCATGTGGACATATTATAACAGTTCAGTGTGCACACCTCCATGTGGGCACAATCATTCTAAAAGTTCAGTGTGCACACCTCCATGTGGACACACTCATTCTAACAGTTCAGTGTGCACACCTCCACAGGGATAAACTCATTCTAACAGTTCAGTGTGCACACCTCCATGTGGACAAACTCATTCTAACAGTTCAGTGTGCACAACTCCATGTGGGCACACTCTTTCTAACAGTTCAGTGTGCACATTTCCATGTGGACACACTCATTCTAACAGTTCAGTGTGCCCACCTCCATGTGGAAACACTCATTCTAACAGTTCAGTGTGCACAGCTCCATGTGGACACACTCTTTCTAACAATACAGTGTGCACACCTGCATGTGGACATATTCTAACAGTACAGTGTGCACACCTCCATGTGGGCACACTCATTCTAACAGTTCAGTGTGCACTCCTCCATGTGGACACACTCATTCTAACAGTTCAGTGTGCACACCTCCATGTGGACACACTCATTCTAACAGTTCAGTGTGCACACCTCCATGTGGACACACTCATTCTAACAGTTCATTGTGGACACCTCCATGTGGACACACTTAATCTAACATTACAGTGTGCACACCACCATGTGGACATATTCTAACAGTTCAGTGTGCACACCTCCATGTAGACACACTCATTCTAACAGTTCAGTGTGCACATCTCCACAGGGATACACTAATTCTCACAGTTCAGTGTGCACACCTCCATGTGGAAACACTCATTCTAACAGTTCAGTGTGCACACCTCCATGTGGACACACTCATTCTAACAATACAGTGTGCACACCTCCATGTGGAAACACTCATTCTAACAGTTCAGTGTGCACAACTCCATGTGGGCACACTCATTCTAACAGTTCAGTGTGCACACCTCCATGTGGGCACACTCATTCTAACAGTTCAGTTTGCACACCTCCATGTGGTCACACTCATTCTAACAGTTCAATGTGCACACCTCCATGTGGACACACTCATTCTAACAGTTCAGTGTGCACAACTCCATGTGGACACACTCATTCTAACAGTTCATTGTGCACACCTCCATGTGGACACACTCATTGTAACAATACAGTGTTCACACCTCCATGTGGACATATTCTAACAGTTCAGTGTGCACACCTCCATGTGGGCACACTCATTCTAACAGTTCAGTGTGCACAACTCATGTGGACACACTCATTCTAACATTTCAGTGTGCACACCTCCACAGGGACACACTCATTCTAACAGTTCAGTGTGCACACCTCCATGTGGGCACAGTCATTCTAACAGTTCAGTGTGCACACCTCCATGTGGACACACTCATTCAAACAGTTCAGTGTGCACACCTCCATGTAGGCACAGTCATTCTAACAGTCCAGTGTGCACATCTCCATGTGGACACACTCATTCTAACAGTTCAGTGTGCACACCTCCATGTGGACACACTCATTCTAACAGTTCAGTGTGCACACCTCCATGTGGACACACTCATTCTAACAGTTCAGTGTGCACACCTCCATGTGGACACACTCAATCTAACAGTTCAGTGTGCACACCTCCATGTGGACACACTCATTCTAACAGTTCAGTGTGCACACCTCCATGTGGACATACTCATTCTAACAGTTCAGTGTGCACACCTCCATGTGGGCACACTCATTCTAACAGTTCAGTGTGCACACCTCCATGTGGGCACACTCATTCTAACAGTTCAGTGTGCACACCTCCATGTGGGCATACTCATTCTAACAGAACAGTGTGCACACCTCCATGTGGGCACACTCATTCTAACCGTTCAGTGTGCACACCTCCATGTGGACACACTCATTCTAACAGTTCAGTGTGCACACCTCCACAGGGATAAACTCATTCTAACAGTTCAGTGTGCACACCTCCATGTGGACACACTCATTCTAACAGTTCAGTGTGCACACCTCCATGTGGGCACACTAATTCTAACAGTTCAGTGTGCACACCTCCATGTGGACACACTCATTCTAACAGTTCAGTGTGCACACCTCTATGTGGGCACAGTCATTCTAACAGTTCAGTGTGCACACCTCCTTGTGGACACACTCATTCTAACAGTTCAGTGTGCACATCTCCACAGGGATACACTAATTCTAACAGTTCAGTGTGCACACCTCCATGTGGACAAATTCTAACACTTCGGTGTGCACACCTCCATGTGGACACACTCATTCTAACAGTACAGTGTGGACAGCTCCATGTGGGCACAGACATTTTAACAGTTCAGTGTGCACACCTCCATGTGGACACAATCATTCTAACAGTTAAGTGTGCACACCTCCATGTGGACACATTCTAACAGTTCAGTGTGCACATCTCCACAGGGATACACTAATTCTCACAGTTCAGTGTGCACACCTCCATGTGGACACACTCATTCTAACAGTTCAGTGTGCACACCTCCATGTGGACACACTCATTCTAACAGTTCAGTGTGCACACCTCCATGTGGGCACACTCATTCTAACAGTTCAGTGTGCACATTTCCATGTGGACACACTCATTCTAACAGTTCAGTGTGCACACCTCCATGTAGACACACTAATTCTAACAGTTCAGTGTGCACACCTCCATGTAGACACACTCATTCTAGCAGTTCAGTGTGCACACCTCCATGTGGACACACTCATTCTAACAATACAGTGTGCACAACTCCATGTGGAAACACTCATTCTAACAGTTCAGTGTGCACACCTCCATGTGTGCACACTCATTCTAACAGTTCAGTGTGCACAACTCCATGTGGGCACACTCATTCTAACAGTTCAGTTTGCACACCTCCATGTGGACACACTCATTCTAACAGTTCAATGTGCACACCTCCATGTGGACACACTCATTCTAACAGTTCAGTGTGCACACCTCCATGTGGACACACTCATTCTAACAGTTCATTGTGCACACCTCCATGTGGACACACTCATTCTAACAGTTCAGTGTGCACACCTCCATGTGGACACACTTATTCTAACAGTTCAGTGTGCACACCTCCATGTGGGCACACTCATTCTAACAGTTCAGTGTGCACACCTTCATGTGGGCATACTCATTCTAACAGAACAGTGTGCACACCTCCATGTGGGCACACTCATTCTAACAGTTCAGTGTGCACACCTCCATGTGGACACACTCATTCTAACAGTTCAGTGTGCACACCTCCATGTGGACACACTCATTCTAACAGTTCAGTGTGCACACCTCCATGTGGGCACACTCATTCTAACAGTTCAGTGTGCACACCTCCACAGGGATACACTCATTCTAACAGTTCAGTGTGCACACCTCCATGTGGACACACTTATTCTAACAGTTCAGTGTGCACACCTCCATGTGGACACACTCATTCTAACAGTTCAGTGTGCACACCTCCATGTAGACACACTCATTCTAACAGTTCAGTGTGCACACCTCTATGTGGGCACAGTCATTCTAACAGTTCAGTGTGCACACCTCCATGTGGACACACTCATTCTAACAGTTCAGTGTGCACACTCCATGTGGACACACTCATTCTAACAGTTCAGTGAGCACACCTCCATGTGGACACACTCATTCTAACAGTTCAGTGTGCACACCTCCATGTGGGCACACTCATTCTAACAGTTCAGTGTGCACAACTCCATGTGGACACACTCATTCTAACAGTTCAGTGTGCACACCTCCATGTGGACACACTCATTCTAACAGTTCAGTGTGCACACTTCCATGTGGACACACTCATTCTAACAGTTCATTGTGCACACCTCCATGTGGACACACTCATTCTAACAATACAGTGTGCACACCTCCATGTGGACATATTCTAACAGTTCAGTGTGCACACCTCCATGTGGGCACACTCATTCTAACAGTTCAGTGTGCACACCTCCATGTGGGCACACTCATTCTAACAGTTCAGTGTACACACCTCCATGTGGACACACTCATTCTAACAGTTCAGTGTGCACACCTCCATGTGGATACACTCATTCTAACAATAGAGTGTGCACACCACCATGTGGACATATTATAACAGTTCAGTGTGCACACCTCCATGTGGGCACAATCATTCTAAAAGTTCAGTGTGCACACCTCCATGTGGACACACTCATTCTAACAGTTCAGTGTGCACACCTCCACAGGGATAAACTCATTCTAACAGTTCAGTGTGCACACCTCCATGTGGACAAACTCATTCTAACAGTTCAGTGTGCACAACTCCATGTGGGCACACTCTTTCTAACAGTTCAGTGTGCACATTTCCATGTGGACACACTCATTCTAACAGTTCAGTGTGCCCACCTCCATGTGGAAACACTCATTCTAACAGTTCAGTGTGCACAGCTCCATGTGGACACACTCTTTCTAACAATACAGTGTGCACACCTGCATGTGGACATATTCTAACAGTACAGTGTGCACACCTCCATGTGGGCACACTCATTCTAACAGTTCAGTGTGCACTCCTCCATGTGGACACACTCATTCTAACAGTTCAGTGTGCACACCTCCATGTGGACACACTCATTCTAACAGTTCAGTGTGCACACCTCCATGTGGACACACTCATTCTAACAGTTCATTGTGGACACCTCCATGTGGACACACTTAATCTAACATTACAGTGTGCACACCACCATGTGGACATATTCTAACAGTTCAGTGTGCACACCTCCATGTAGACACACTCATTCTAACAGTTCAGTGTGCACATCTCCACAGGGATACACTAATTCTCACAGTTCAGTGTGCACACCTCCATGTGGAAACACTCATTCTAACAGTTCAGTGTGCACACCTCCATGTGGACACACTCATTCTAACAATACAGTGTGCACACCTCCATGTGGAAACACTCATTCTAACAGTTCAGTGTGCACAACTCCATGTGGGCACACTCATTCTAACAGTTCAGTGTGCACACCTCCATGTGGGCACACTCATTCTAACAGTTCAGTTTGCACACCTCCATGTGGTCACACTCATTCTAACAGTTCAATGTGCACACCTCCATGTGGACACACTCATTCTAACAGTTCAGTGTGCACAACTCCATGTGGACACACTCATTCTAACAGTTCATTGTGCACACCTCCATGTGGACACACTCATTGTAACAATACAGTGTTCACACCTCCATGTGGACATATTCTAACAGTTCAGTGTGCACACCTCCATGTGGGCACACTCATTCTAACAGTTCAGTGTGCACAACTCATGTGGACACACTCATTCTAACATTTCAGTGTGCACACCTCCACAGGGACACACTCATTCTAACAGTTCAGTGTGCACACCTCCATGTGGGCACAGTCATTCTAACAGTTCAGTGTGCACACCTCCATGTGGACACACTCATTCAAACAGTTCAGTGTGCACACCTCCATGTAGGCACAGTCATTCTAACAGTCCAGTGTGCACATCTCCATGTGGACACACTCATTCTAACAGTTCAGTGTGCACACCTCCATGTGGACACACTCATTCTAACAGTTCAGTGTGCACACCTCCATGTGGACACACTCATTCTAACAGTTCAGTGTGCACACCTCCATGTGGACACACTCAATCTAACAGTTCAGTGTGCACACCTCCATGTGGACACACTCATTCTAACAGTTCAGTGTGCACACCTCCATGTGGACATACTCATTCTAACAGTTCAGTGTGCACACCTCCATGTGGGCACACTCATTCTAACAGTTCAGTGTGCACACCTCCATGTGGGCATACTCATTCTAACAGAACAGTGTGCACACCTCCATGTGGGCACACTCATTCTAACCGTTCAGTGTGCACACCTCCATGTGGACACACTCATTCTAACAGTTCAGTGTGCACACCTCCACAGGGATAAACTCATTCTAACAGTTCAGTGTGCACACCTCCATGTGGACACACTCATTCTAACAGTTCAGTGTGCACACCTCCATGTGGGCACACTAATTCTAACAGTTCAGTGTGCACACCTCCATGTGGACACACTCATTCTAACAGTTCAGTGTGCACACCTCTATGTGGGCACAGTCATTCTAACAGTTCAGTGTGCACACCTTCATGTGGGCACACTCATTCTAACAGTTCAGTGTGCACACCTCCTTGTGGACACACTCATTCTATCAGTTCAGTGTGCACATCTCCACAGGGATACACTAATTCTAACAGTTCAGTGTGCACACCTCCATGTGGACAAATTCTAACACTTCGGTGTGCACACCTCCATGTGGACACACTCATTCTAACAGTACAGTGTGGACAGCTCCATGTGGGCACAGACATTTTAACAGTTCAGTGTGCACACCTCCATGTGGACACAATCATTCTAACAGTTCAGTGTGCACACCTCCATGTGGACACATTCTAACAGTTCAGTGTGCACATCTCCACAGGGATACACTAATTCTCACAGTTCAGTGTGCACACCTCCATGTGGACACACTCATTCTAACAGTTCAGTGTGCACACCTCCATGTGGACACACTCATTCTAACAGTTCAGTGTGCACACCTCCATGTGGGCACACTCATTCTAACAGTTAAGTGTGCACATTTCCATGTGGACACACTCATTCTAACAGTTCAGTGTGCACACCTCCATGTAGACACACTAATTCTAACAGTTCAGTGTGCACACCTCCATGTAGACACACTCATTCTAGCAGTTCAGTGTGCACACCTCCATGTGGACACACTCATTCTAACAATACAGTGTGCACAACTCCATGTGGAAACACTCATTCTAACAGTTCAGTGTGCACACCTCCATGTGTGCACACTCATTCTAACAGTTCAGTGTGCACAACTCCATGTGGGCACACTCATTCTAACAGTTCAGTTTGCACACCTCCATGTGGACACACTCATTCTAACAGTTCAATGTGCACACCTCCATGTGGACACACTCATTCTAACAGTTCAGTGTGCACACCTCCATGTGGACACACTCATTCTAACAGTTCATTGTGCACACCTCCATGTGGACACACTCATTCTCACAATACAGTGTGCACACCACCATGTGGACATATTCTAACAGTTCAGTGTGCACACCTCCATGTGGGCACACTCATTCTAACAGTTCAGTGTGCACAACTCATGTGGACACACTCATTCTAACATTTCAGTGTGCACACCTCCACAGGGACACACTCATTCTAACAGTTCAGTGTGCATACCTCCATATGGGCACAGTCATTCTAACAGTTCAGTGTGCACACCTCCATGTGGACACACTCATTCAAACAGTTCAGTGTGCACACCTCCATGTAGGCACAGTCATTCTAACAGTCCAGTGTGCACACCTCCATGTGGACACACTCATTCTAACAGTTCAGTGTGCACTCCTCCATGTGGACACACTCATTCTAACAGTTCAGTGTGCACACCTCCATGTGGACACACTCATTCTAACAGTTCAGTGTGCACACCTCCATGTGGACACACTCATTCTATCAGTTCAGTGTGCACACCTCCATGTGGATACACTCTTTCTAACAATACAGTGTGCACACAACCATGGGGACATATTCTAACAGTTCAGTGTACACACCTCCATGTGGGCACACTCATTCTAAAAGTTCAGTGTGCACACCTCCATGTGGACACACTCATTATAACAGTTCAGTGTGCACACCTCCATGTGGGCACAGTCATTCTAACAGTTCATTCTGCACACCTCCATGTGGACACACTCATTCTAACAGTTCAGTGTGCACACCTCCATGTGGACACACTCATTCCAACAGTTCAGTGTGCACACCTCCATGTGGACATACTCATTCTAACAGTTCAGTGTGCACACCTCCATGTGGACACACTCATTCCAACAGTTCAGTGTGCACACCTCCATGTGGGCACACTCATTCTAACCGTTCAGTGTGCACACCTCCACAGGGATAAACTCATTCTAACAGTTCAGTGTGCACACCTCCATGTGGGCACACTCATTCTAACAGTTCAGTGTGCACACTTCCATGTGTACACACTCATTCTAACAGTTCAGTGTGCACACCTCCATGTGGACACATTCTAACAGTTCAGTGTGCACATCTCCACAGGGATACACTAATTCTCACAGTTCAGTGTGCACACCTCCATGTGGACACACTCATTCTAACAGTTCAGTGTGCACACCTCCATGTGGACACACTCATTCTAACAATACAGTGTGCACACCTCCATGTGGACATATTCTAACAGTTCAGTGTGCACACCTCCATGTGGGCACACTCATTCTAACAATTCAGTGTGCACAACTCATGTGGACACACTCATTCTAACATTTCAGTGTGCACACCTCCACAGGGACACACTCATTCTAACAGTTCAGTGTGCACACCTCCATGTGGGCACACTCATTCTAACAGTTCAGTGTGCACACCTCCATGTGGGCACACTCATTCTAACAGTTCAGTGTGCACACCTCCATGTGGACACACTCATTCCAACAGTTCAGTGTGCACACCTCCATGTGGACATACTCATTCTAACAGTTCAGTGTGCACACCTCCATGTGGACACACTCATTCCAACAGTTCAGTGTGCACACCACCATGTGGGCACACTCATTCTAACCGTTCAGTGTGCACACCTCCATGTGGACACACTCATTCTAACAATACAGTGTGCACACCTCCACAGGGATAAACTCATTCTAACAGTTCAGTGTGCACACCTCCATGTGGGCACACTCATTCTAACAGTTCAGTGTGCACACCTCCATGAGGGCACACTCATTCTAACAGTTCAGTGTGCACATTTCCATGTGGACACACTCATTCTAACAGTTCAGTGTGCCCACCTCCATGTGGACACACTCATTCTAACAGTTCAGTGTGCACAGCTCCATGTGGACACACTCATTCTAACAATACAGTGTGCACACCTCCATGTGGACATATTCTAACAGTTCAGTGTGCACACCTCCATGTGGGCACACTCATTCTAACAGTTCAGTGTGCACACCTCTATGTGGACACACTCATTCTAACAGTTCAGTGTGCACACCTCCATGTGGACACACTCATTCTAACAGTTCAGTGTGCACACCTCCATGTGGGCACACTCATTCTAACAGTTCAGTGTGCACACCTCCATGTGGACACACTCATTCTAACAGTTCAGTGTGCACACCTCCATGTGGACACACTCATTCTAACAGTTCAGTGTGCACACCTCCATGTGGACACACTCATTCTAACAGTTCATTGTGGACACCTCCATGTGGACACACTCATTCTAACAGTTCAGTGTGCACAACTCCATGTGGACATATTCTAACAGTTCAGTGTGCACACCTCCATGTGGGCACACTCATTCTAACAGTTCAGTGTGCACACCTCCATGTGGACACACTCATTCTAACAGTTCAGTGTGCACACCTCCATGTGGACACACTCATTCTAACAGTTCAGTGTGCACACCTCCATGTGGACACACTCATTCTAACAGTTCAGTGTGCACACCTCCATGTGGACACACTCATTCAAACAGTTCAGTGTGCACACCTCCATGTGGACACACTCATTCTAACAGTTCAGTGTGCACACGTCCATGTGGGCACAGTCATTCTAACAGTTAAGTGTGCACACCTCCATGTGGACCCACTCATTCTAACAGTTCAGTGTGCACACCTCCATGTGGACACACTCATTCTAACAGTTCAGTGTGCACAGCTCCATGTGGACACACTCATTCTATCAGTTCAGTGTGCACACCTCCATGTGGACACACTCATTCTAACATTTCAGTGTGCACACCTAAATGTGGACAAATTCTAACACTTCGGTGTGCACACCTCCATGTGGACACACTCATTCTAACAGTTCAGTGTGGACACCTCCATGTGGACACACTCATTCTAACAGTTCAGTGTGCACACCTCCATGTGGACACAATCTTTCTAACAGTTCAGTGTGCACACCTCCATGTGGACACAATCTAACAGTTCAGGGTGCACACCTCCATGTGGACACACTCATTCTAACAGTTCAGTGTGCACACCTCCATGTGGACACACTCATTCTAACAGTTCAGGGTGCACACCTCCATGTGGACACACTTATTCTAACAGTTCAGTGTGCACACCTCCATGTGGGCACACTCATTCTAACAGTTCAGTGTGCACACCTCCATGTGGGCATACTCATTCTAACAGAACAGTGTGCACACCTCCATGTGGGCACACTCATTCTAACAGTTCAGTGTGCACACCTCCATGTGGGCATCCTCATTCTAACAGAACAGTGTGCACACCTCCATGTGGACACACTCATTCTAACAGTTCAGTGTGCACACCTCCATGTGGGCACACTCATTCTAACAGTTCAGTGTGCACACCTCCACAGGGATACACTCATTCTAACAGTTCAGTGTGCACACCTCCATGTGGACACACTCATTCTAACAGTTCAGTGTGCACACCTCCATGTGGGCACAGTCATTCTAACAGTTCAGTGTGCACACCTCCATGTGGACACACTCATTCTAACAGTTCAGTGTGCACAACTCCATGTGGGCAAACTCATTCTAACAGAACAGTGTGCATACCTCCATGTGGGCACACTCATTCTAACAGTTCAGTGTGCACACCTCCATGTGGACACACTCATTCTAACAGTTCAGTGTGCACACCTCCATGTGGAAACACTCATTCTAACAGTTCAGTGTGCACACCTCCATGTGGGCACACTCATTCTAACAGTTCAGTGTGCACACCTCCATGTGGACACACTCATTCTAACAGTTCAGTGTACACACCTCCATGTGGACACACTCATTCTAACAGTTCATTGTGCACACCTCCATGTGGACACACTCATTCTAACAATACAGTGTGCACACCTTATTGTGGACATATTCTAACAGTTCAGTGTGCACACCTCAATGTGGGCACACTCATTCTAACAGTTCAGTGTGCACACCTCATGTGGACACACTCATTCTAACATTTCAGTGTGCATACCTCCACAGGGACACACTCATTCTAACAGTTCAGTGTTCACACCTCCATGTGGGCACAGTCATTCTAACAGTTCAGTGTGCACACCTCCATGTGGACACACTCATTCAAACAGTTCAGTGTGCACACCTCCATGTGGGCACAGTCATTCTAACAGTTCAGTGTGCACACCTACATGTGGACACACTCATTCTAACAGTTCAGTGTGCACACCTCCATGTGGACACACTCATTCTAACAGTTCAGTGTGCACACCTCCATGTGGACACACTCATTCTAACAGTTCAGTGTGCACACCTCCATGTGGACACAATCAATCTAACAGTTCAGTGTACACACCTCCATGTGGACACACTCATTCTAACAGTTCAGTGTGCACACCTCCATGTGGATACATTCATTCTAACAATACAGTGTGCACACCACCATGTGGACATATTCTAACAGTTCAGTGAGCACACCTCCATGTGGGCACACTCATTCTAAAAGTTCAGTGTGCACACCTCCATGTGGACACACTCATTCTAACAGTTCAGTGTGCACACTTCCATGTGGGCACAGTCATTCTAATAGTTCAGTGTTCACACCTCCATGTGGACACACTCATTCTAACAGTTCAGTGTGCACACCTCCATGTGGACACACTCATTCTAACAGTTCAGTGTGCACACCTCCATGTGGACATACTCATTCTAACAGTTCAGTGTGCACACCTCCATGTGGGCAGACTCATTCTAACAGTTCAGTGTGCACACCTCCATGTGGGCATCCTCATTCTAACAGAACAGTGTGCACACCTCCATGTGGGCACACTCATTCTAACCGTTCAGTGTGCACACCTCCATGTGGACACACTCATTCTAACAGTTCAGTGTGCACACCTCCACAGGGATAAACTCATTCTAACAGTTCAGTGTGCACACCTCCATGTGGACACACTCATTCTAACAGTTCAGTGTGCACAACTCCATGTGGGCACACTCTTTCTAACAGTTCAGTGTGCACATTTCCATGTGGACACACTCATTCTAACAGTTCAGTGTGCCCACCTCCATGTGGACACACTCATTCTAACAGTTCAGTGTGCACAGCTCCATGTGGACACACTCATTCTAACAATACAGTGTGCACACCTCCATGTGGACATATTCTAACAGTACAGTGTGCACACCTCCATGTGGCACACTCATTCTAACAGTTCAGTGTGCACACCTCCATGTGGACACACTCATTCTAACAGTTCAGTGTGCACACCTCCATGTGGACACACTCATTCTAACAGTTCAGTGTGCACACCTCCATGTGGGCACACTCATTCTAACAGTTCAGTGTGCACACCTCTATGTGGACACACTCATTCTAACAGTTCAGTGTGCACACCTCCATGTGGACACACTCATTCTAACAGTTCAGTGTGCACACCTCCATGTGGACACACACATTCTAACAGTTCATTGTGGACACCTCCATGTGGACACACTCATTCTAACATTACAGTGTGCACACCACCATGTGGACATATTCTAACAGTTCAGTGTGCACACCTCCATGTAGACACACTCATTCTAACAGTTCAGTGTGCACATCTCCACAGGGATACACTAATTCTCACAGTTCAGTGTGCACACCTCCATGTGGAAACACTCATTCTAACAGTTCAGTGTGCACACCTCCATGTGGACACACTCATTCTAACAATACAGTGTGCACACCTCCATGTGGAAACACTCATTCTAACAGTTCAGTCTGCACACATCCATGTGGGCACACTCATTCTAACAGTTCAGTGTGCACATCTCCATGTGGGCACACTCATTCTAACAGTTCAGTTTGCACATTTCCATGTGGACACACTCATTCTAACAGTTCAATGTGCACACCTCCATGTGGACACACTCATTCTAACAGTTCAGTGTGCACACCTCCATGTGGACACACTCATTCTAACTGTTCATTGTGCACACCTCCATGTGGACACACTCATTGTAACAATACAGTGTGCACACCTCCATGTGGACCTATTCTAACAGTTAAGTGTGCACACCTCCATGTGGGCACACTCATTCTAACAGTTCAGTGTGCACAACTCATGTGGACACAATCATTCTAACATTTCAGTGTGCACACCTCCACAGGGACACACTCATTCTAACAGTTCAGTGTGCACACCTCCATGTGGTCACAGTCATTCTAACAGTTCAGTGTGCACACCTCCATGTGGACACACTCATTCAAACAGTTCAGTGTGCACTCCTCCATGTAGGCACAGTCATTCTAACAGTCCAGTGTGCACACCTCCATGTGGACACACTCATTCTAACAGTTCAGTGTGCACACCTCCATGTGGACACACTCATTCTAACAGTTCAGTGTGCACACCTCCATGTGGACACACTCATTCTAACAGTTCAGTGTGCACTCCCCCATGTAGGCACAGTCATTCTAACAGTCCAGTGTGCACACCTCCATGTGGACACACTCATTCTAACAGTTCAGTGTGCACACCTCCATGTGGACACACTCATTCTAACAGTTCAGTGTGCACACCTCCATGTGGGCACAGTCATTCTAACAGTTCAGTGTGCACACCTCCATGTGGACACACTCATTCTAACAGTTCAGTGTGCACACCTCCATGTGGGCAAACTCATTCTAACAGAACAGTGTGCATACCTCCATGTGGGCACACTCATTCTAACAGTTCAGTGTGCACACCTCCATGTGGACACACTCATTCTAACAGTTCAGTGTGCACACCTCCATGTGGAAACACTCATTCTAACAGTTCAGTGTGCACACCTCCATGTGGGCACACTCATTCTAACAGTTCAGTGTGCACACCTCCATGTGGACACACTCATTCTAACAGTTCAGTGTACACACCTCCATGTGGACACACTCATTCTAACAGTTCATTGTGCACACCTCCATGTGGACACACTCATTCTAACAATACAGTGTGCACACCTTATTGTGGACATATTCTAACAGTTCAGTGTGCACACCTCAATGTGGGCACACTCATTCTAACAGTTCAGTGTGCACACCTCATGTGGACACACTCATTCTAACATTTCAGTGTGCATACCTCCACAGGGACACACTCATTCTAACAGTTCAGTGTTCACACCTCCATGTGGGCACAGTCATTCTAACAGTTCAGTGTGCACACCTCCATGTGGACACACTCATTCAAACAGTTCAGTGTGCACACCTCCATGTGGGCACAGTCATTCTAACAGTTCAGTGTGCACACCTACATGTGGACACACTCATTCTAACAGTTCAGTGTGCACACCTCCATGTGGACACACTCATTCTAACAGTTCAGTGTGCACACCTCCATGTGGACACACTCATTCTAACAGTTCAGTGTGCACACCTCCATGTGGACACAATCAATCTAACAGTTCAGTGTACACACCTCCATGTGGACACACTCATTCTAACAGTTCAGTGTGCACACCTCCATGTGGATACATTCATTCTAACAATACAGTGTGCACACCACCATGTGGACATATTCTAACAGTTCAGTGAGCACACCTCCATGTGGGCACACTCATTCTAAAAGTTCAGTGTGCACACCTCCATGTGGACACACTCATTCTAACAGTTCAGTGTGCACACTTCCATGTGGGCACAGTCATTCTAATAGTTCAGTGTTCACACCTCCATGTGGACACACTCATTCTAACAGTTCAGTGTGCACACCTCCATGTGGACACACTCATTCTAACAGTTCAGTGTGCACACCTCCATGTGGACATACTCATTCTAACAGTTCAGTGTGCACACCTCCATGTGGGCAGACTCATTCTAACAGTTCAGTGTGCACACCTCCATGTGGGCATCCTCATTCTAACAGAACAGTGTGCACACCTCCATGTGGGCACACTCATTCTAACCGTTCAGTGTGCACACCTCCATGTGGACACACTCATTCTAACAGTTCAGTGTGCACACCTCCACAGGGATAAACTCATTCTAACAGTTCAGTGTGCACACCTCCATGTGGACACACTCATTCTAACAGTTCAGTGTGCACAACTCCATGTGGGCACACTCTTTCTAACAGTTCAGTGTGCACATTTCCATGTGGACACACTCATTCTAACAGTTCAGTGTGCCCACCTCCATGTGGACACACTCATTCTAACAGTTCAGTGTGCACAGCTCCATGTGGACACACTCATTCTAACAATACAGTGTGCACACCTCCATGTGGACATATTCTAACAGTACAGTGTGCACACCTCCATGTGGCACACTCATTCTAACAGTTCAGTGTGCACACCTCCATGTGGACACACTCATTCTAACAGTTCAGTGTGCACACCTCCATGTGGACACACTCATTCTAACAGTTCAGTGTGCACACCTCCATGTGGGCACACTCATTCTAACAGTTCATTGTGCACACCTCCATGTGGACACACTCATTCTAACAGTTCAGTGTGCACACCTCCATGTGGACACACTCATTCTAACAGTTCAGTGTGCACACCTCCATGTGGACACACACATTCTAACAGTTCATTGTGGACACCTCCATGTGGACACACTCATTCTAACATTACAGTGTGCACACCACCATGTGGACATATTCTAACAGTTCAGTGTGCACACCTCCATGTAGACACACTCATTCTAACAGTTCAGTGTGCACATCTCCACAGGGATACACTAATTCTCACAGTTCAGTGTGCACACCTCCATGTGGAAACACTCATTCTAACAGTTCAGTGTGCACACCTCCATGTGGACACACTCATTCTAACAATACAGTGTGCACACCTCCATGTGGAAACACTCATTCTAACAGTTCAGTCTGCACACCTCCATGTGGGCACACTCATTCTAACAGTTCAGTGTGCACATCTCCATGTGGGCACACTCATTCTAACAGTTCAGTTTGCACATTTCCATGTGGACACACTCATTCTAACAGTTCAATGTGCACACCTCCATGTGGACACACTCATTCTAACAGTTCAGTGTGCACACCTCCATGTGGACACACTCATTCTAACTGTTCATTGTGCACACCTCCATGTGGACACACTCATTGTAACAATACAGTGTGCACACCTCCATGTGGACATATTCTAACAGTTCAGTGTGCACACCTCCATGTGGGCACACTCATTCTAACAGTTCAGTGTGCACAACTCATGTGGACACAATCATTCTAACATTTCAGTGTGCACACCTCCACAGGGACACACTCATTCTAACAGTTCAGTGTGCACACCTCCATGTGGTCACAGTCATTCTAACAGTTCAGTGTGCACACCTCCATGTGGACACACTCATTCAAACAGTTCAGTGTGCACTCCTCCATGTAGGCACAGTCATTCTAACAGTCCAGTGTGCACACCTCCATGTGGACACACTCATTCTAACAGTTCAGTGTGCACACCTCCATGTGGACACACTCATTCTAACAGTTCAGTGTGCAAACCTCCATGTGGACACACTCATTCTAACAGTTCAGTGTGCACACCTCCATGTGGACACACTCAATCTAACAGTTCAGTGTACACACCTCCATGTGGACACACTCATTCTAACAGTAAAGTGTGCACACCTCCATGTGGATACACTCATTCTAACAATACAGTGTGCACACAACCATGTGGACATATTCTAACAGTTCAGTGTGCACACGTCCATGTGGGCACACTCATTCTAAAAGTTCAGTGTGCACACCTCCATGTGGACACACTCATTCTAACAGTTCAGTGTGCACACCTCCATGTGGGCACAGTCATTCTAACAGATCATTCTGCACACCTATATGTGGACACACTCATTCTAACAGTTCAGTGTGCACACCTCCATGTGGACACACTCATTCCAACAGTTCAGTGTGCACACCTCCATGTGGACATACTCATTATAACAGTTCAGTGTGCACACCTCCATGTGGGCAGACTCATTCTAACAGTTCAGTGTGCACAACTCCATGTGGGCATACTCATTCTAACAGAACAGTGTGCACACCACCATGTGGGCACACTCATTCTAACCGTTCAGTGTGCACACCTCCATGTGGACACACTCATTCTAACAGTTCAGTGTGCACACCTCCACAGGGATAAACTCATTCTAACAGTTCAGTGTGCACACCTCCATGTGGGCACACTCATTCTAACAGTTCAGTGTGCACACCTCCATGAGGGCACACTCATTCTAACAGTTCAGTGTGCACATTTCTATGTGGACACACTCATTCTAACAGTTCAGTGTGCCCACCTCCATGTGGACACACTCATTCTAACAGTTCAGTGTGCACAGCTCCATGTGGATACCCTCATTCTAACAATACAGTGTGCACACCTCCATGTGGACATATTCTAACAGTTCAGTGTGCACACCTCCATGTGGGCACACTCATTCTAACAGTTCAGTGTGCACACCTCCATGTGGACACACTCATTCTAACAGTTCAGTGTGCACACCTCCATGTGGACACACTCATTCTAACAGTTCAGTGTGCACACCTCCATGTGGGCACACTCATTCTAACAGTTCAGTGTGCACACATCCATGTGGACACACTCATTCTAACAGTTCAGTGTGCACACCTCCATGTGGACACA
The DNA here is from genome assembly GCF_949786415.1 of Peromyscus eremicus. Taxonomy (NCBI): domain Eukaryota; kingdom Metazoa; phylum Chordata; class Mammalia; order Rodentia; family Cricetidae; genus Peromyscus; species Peromyscus eremicus. The sequence goes on from NW_026735672.1 coordinate 79,209, forward strand.
CTCATTCTAACAGTTCAGTGTGCACACCTCCATGTGGACACACTCATTCTAACAGTTCATTGTGGACACCTGCATGTGGACACACTCATTATAACATTAGAGTGTGCACACCTCCATGTGGACATATTCTAACAGTTCAGTGTGCGCACCTCCATGTGGGGACACTCATTCTAACAGTTCAGTGTGCACACATCCATGTGGACACACTCATTCTAACAGTTCAGTGTGCACACATCCATGTGGACACACTCATTCTAACAGTTCAGTGTGCACACCTCCATGTGGACACACTCATTCTAACAGTTCAGTGTGCACACCTCCATGTGGGCACAGTCATTCTAACAGTTCAGTGTGCACACCTCCATGTGGACACACTCATTCTAACAGTTCAGTGTGCACACGTCCATGTGGGCACAGTCATTCTAACAGTTCAGTGTGCACACCTCCATGTGGACCCACTCATTCTAACAGTTCAGTGTGCACACCTCCATGTGGACACACTCATTCTAACAGTTCAGTGTGCACACCTCCATGTGGACACACTCATTCTCTCAGTTCAGTGTGCACACCTCCATGTGGACACACTCATTCTAACAGGTCAGTGTGCACACCTCCAAGTGGACAAATTCTAACACTTCGGTGTGCACACCTCCATGTGGACACACTCATTCTAACAGTTCAGTGTGGACACCTCCATGTGGGCACAGACATTTTAACAGTTCAGTGTGCACACCTCCATTTGGACACAATCATTCTAACAGTTCAGTGTGCACACCTCCATTGGACACATTCTAACAGTTCAGTGTGCACACCTCCATGTGGACACACTCATTCTAATAGTTCAGTGTGCACACCTCCATGTGGACACACTCATTCTAACAGTTCAGTGTGCACACCTCCATGTGGACACACTCATTCTAACAGTTCAGTGTGCACACCTCCATGTGGGCACACTCATTCTAACAGTTCAGTGTGCACACCTCCATGTGGGCATACTCATTCTAACAGAACAGTGTGCACACCTCCATGTGGGCACACTCATTCTAACAGTTCAGTGTGCACACCTCCATGTGGACACACTCATTCTAACAGTTCAGTGTGCACACCTCCATGTGGACACACTCATTCTAACAGTTCAGTGTGCACACCTCCATGTGGGCACACTCATTCTAACAGTTCAGTGTGCACACCTCCACAGGGATACACTCATTCTAACAGTTCAGTGTGCACACCTCCATGTGGACGCACTCATTCTAACATTTCAGTTTGCACACCTCCATGTGGGCACAGTCATTCTAACAGTTCAGTGTGCACACCTCCATGTGGACACACTCATTCTAACAGTTCAGTGTGCACACCTCCATGTGGACACACTCATTCTAACAGTTCAGTGTGCACACCTCCATGTGGGCACACTCATTCTAACAGTTCAGTGTGCACACCTCCACAGGGATATACTCATTCTAACAGTTCAGTGTGCACACCTCCATGTGGACACACTCATTCTAAAAGTTCAGTGTGCACACCTCCATGTGGGCACAGTCATTCTAACAGTTCAGTGTTCACAAGTCCATGTGGACACACTCATTCTAACAGTTCAGTGTGCACACATCCATGTGAACACAGTCATTCTAACAGTTCAGTGTGCACACCTCCATGTGGACACAATCATTCTAACAGTTCAGTGTACACAACTCCATGTGGGCACACTCATTCTAACAGTTCAGTGTGCACACCTCCACAGGGACACACTCATTCTAACAGTTCAGTGTGCACACCTCCTTGTGGGCACAGTCATTCTAACAGTTCAGTGTGCACACCTCCATGTGGACACAGTGAATCTAACGGTTCAGTGTGCACACCTCCATGTGGACACACTCATTCTAACAGTTCAGTGTGCACACCTCCATGTGGACACACTCATTCTAACAGTTCAATGTGCACACCTCCATGTGGACACACTCATTCTAACAGTTCAGTGTGCACACCTCCATGTGGGCATACTCATTCTAACAGAACAGTGGGCACACCTCCATGTGGGCACACTCATTCTAACAGAACAGTGTGCACACCTCCATGTGGGCACACTCATTCTAACAGTTCAGTGTGCACACCTCCATGTGGACACACTCATTCTAACAGTTCAGTGTGCACACCTCCATGTGGACACACTCATTCTAACAGTTCAGTGTGCACACCTCCATGTTGACACCCTCTTTCTAACAGTTCAGTGTGCACACCTCCATGTGGACACACTCATTCTAACAGTTCATTGTGCACACCTCCATGTGGGCACAGGCATTCTAACAGTTCAGTGTGCACACCTCCATGTGGACACACTCAATCTAACAGTTCAGTGTGCACACCTCCATGTGGACACACTCATTCTAACAGTTCAGTGTGCACACCTCCATGTGGACATACTCATTCTAACAGTTCAGTGTGCACAACTCCATGTGGGCACACTCATTCTAACAGTTCAGTGTGCACACCTCCATGTGGGCATACTCATTCTAACAGAACAGTGTGCACACCTCCATGTGGGCACACTCATTCTAACCTTTCAGTGTGCACACCTCCATGTGGACACACTCATTCTAACAGTTCAGTGTGCACACCTCCACAGGGATAAACTCATTCTAACAGTTCAGTGTGCACACCTCCATGTGGACACACTCATTCTAACAGTTCAGTGTGCACACCTCCATGTGGGCACACTCATTCTAACAGTTCAGTGTGCACACTTCCATGTGGACACACTCATTCTAACAGTACAGTGTGGACACCTCCATGTGGGCACAGACATTTTAACAGTTCAGTGTGCACACCTCCATGTGGACACAATCATTCTAACAGTTCAGTGTGCACACCTCCATGTGGACACACTCATTCTAACAGTTCAGTGTGCACACCTCCATGTGGACACACTCATTCTAACAGTTCAGTGTCCACACCTCCATGTGGGCACACTCATTCTAACAGTTCAGTGTGCACACCTCCATGTGGACACACTCATTCTAACAGTTCACTGTGCACACCTCCATGTGGACACACTCATTCTATCAGTTCAGTGTGCACACCTCCATGTGGGCACACTCATTCTAACAGTTCAGTGTGCACACCTCCATGTGGGCACACTCATTCTAACAGTTCAGTGTGCACACCTCCATGTGGAAACACTCATTCTAACAGTTCAGGGTGCACACCTCCATGTGGGCACACTCATTCTAACAGTTCAGTGTGCACACCTCCATGTGGGCACAGTCATTCTAACATTTCAGTGTGCACACCTCCATGTGGACACACTCATTCTAACAGTTCAGTGTGCACACCTCCATGTGGACACACTCATTCTAACAGTTCAGTGTGCACAGCTCCATGTGGACACACTCATTCTAACAATACAGTGTCCACACCTCAATGTGGACATATTCTAACAGTTCCGTGTGCACACCTCCATGTGGGCACACTCATTCTAACAGTTCAGTGTGCAACCTCCATGTGGGCACACTCATTCTAACAGGTCAATGTGCACACCTCCATGTGGACACACTCATTATAACAGTTCAGTGTGCATACCTCCATATGGACACAGTCATTCTAACAGTTCAGTGTGCACAACTCCATGTGGGCACACTCATTCTAACAGTTCAGTGTGCACACCTCCATGTGGACACACTCATTCTAACAGTTCAGTGTGCACACCTCCATGTGGACACACTCATTCTAACAGTTCAGTGTGCACAACTCCATGTGGACAAACTCATTATAACAGTACTGTGTGCACACCTCCACGTGGACACAATCATTCTAACAGTTCAGTGTGCACACCTCAATGTGGACACATTCTAACAGTTCAGTGTCCACATCTCCATGTGGGCAAACTAATTCTAACTGTTCAGTGTGCACACCTCCATGAGGGCACACTCATTCTAATATTTCATTGTGCACACCTCCACAGGGACACACTCATTCTAACAGTTCAGTGTGCACACCTCCATGTGGACACACTCAATCTAACAGTTCAGTGTGCACACCTCCATGTGGACACACTCATTCTAACAGTTCAGTGTGCACACCTCCATGTGGACACACTCATTCTAACAGTTCAGTGTGCACACCTCCATGTGGGCACACTCATTCTAACAGTTCAGTGTGCACACCTCCATGTGGGCATACTCATTCTAACAGAACAGTGTGCACACCTCCATGTGGGCACACTCATTCTAACAGTTCAGTGTGCACACCTCCATGTGGACACACTCATTCTAACAGTTCAGTGTGCACACCTCCACAGTTATAAACTCATTCTAACAGTTCAGTGTGCACACCTCCATGTGGACACACTCATTCTAACAGTTCATTGTGCACACCTCCATGTGGGCACACTCATTCTAACAGTTCAGTGTGCACACTTCCATGTGGACACACTCATTCTAACTGTTCAGTGTGCCCACCTCCATCTGGACACACTCATTCTAACAGTTTAGTGTGCACACCTCCATGTGTACACACTCATTCTTACAGTTCAGTGTGCACACCTCCATGTGGACACACTCATTCTAACAGGTCAGTGTGCACATCTCCACAGGGATACACTAATTCTAACAGTTCAGTGTGCACACCTCCATGTGGACAAATTCTAACACTTCGGTGTGCACACCTCCATGTGGACACACTAATTCTAACAGTACAGTGTGGACACCTCCGTGTGGGCACAGACATTTTAACAGTTCAGTGTGCACACCTCCATGTGGACACAATCATTCTAACAGTTCAGTGTGCACACCTCCATGTGGACACATTCTAACAGTTCAGTGTGCACACCTCCATTTGGACACACTCATTCTAACAGTTCAGTGTCCACACCTCCATGTGGGCACACTCATTCTAACAGTTCAGTGTGCACACCTCCATGTGTACACACTCATTCTAACAGTTCAGTGTGCACACCTCCATGTGGACACATTCTAACAGTTCAGTGTGCACATCTCCACAGTGATACACTAATTCTCACAGTTCAGTGTGCACACCTCCATGTGGACACACTCATTCTAACAGTTCAGTGTGCACACCTCCATGTGGACACACTCATTCTAACAGTTCAGTGTGCACACCTCCATGTGGGCACACTCATTCTAACAGTTCACTGTGCACATTTCCATGTGGACACACTCATTCTAACAGTTCAGTGTGCACACCTCCATGTAGACACACTAATTCTAACAGTTCAGTGTGCACACCTCCATGTAGACACACTCATTCTAACAGTTCAGTGTGCACACCTCCATGTGGACACACTCATTCTAACAATACAGTGTGCACAACTCCATGTGGAAACACTCATTCTAACAGTTCAGTGTGCACACCTCCATGTGGGCACACTCATTCTAACAGTTCAGTGTGCACACCTCCATGTGGGCACACTCATTCTAACAGTTCAGTTTGCACACCTCCATGTGGACACACTCATTCTAACAGTTCAGTGTGCACACCTCCATGTGGACACACTCATTCTAACAGTTCAGTGTGCACACCTCCATGTGGACACACTCATTCTAACAGTTCATTGTGCACACCTCCATGTGGACACACTCATTCTACCAGTTCAGTGTGCACACCTCCATGTGGACTTATTCTAAGAGTTCAGTGTGCACACCTCCATGTGGGCACACTCATTCTAACAGTTCAGTGTGCACAACTCATGTGGACACACTCATTCTAACAGTTCAGTGTGCACACCTCCATGTAGGCACAGTCATTCTAACAGTCCAGTGTGCACACCTCCATGTGGACACACTCATTCTAACAGTTCAGTGTGCACACCTCCATGTGGACACACTCATTCTAACAGTTCAGTGTGCACACCTCCATGTGGACACACTCATTCTAACAGTTCAGTGTGCACACCTCCATGTGGACACACTCAATCTAACAGTTCAGTGTACACACCTCCATGTGGACACACTCATTCTAACCGTTCAGTGTGCACACCTCCATGTGGATACACTCATTCTAACAATACAGTGTGCACACAAACATGTGGACATATTCTAACAGTTCAGTGTGCACACCTCCATGTGGGCAAACTCATTCTAAAAGTTCAGTGTGCACACCTCCATGTGGACACACTCATTCTAACAGTTCAGTGTGCACACCTCCATGTGGGCACAGTCATTCTAACAGTTCATTCTGCACACCTCCATGTGGACACACTCATTCTAACAGTTCAGTGTGCACACCTCCATGTGGACACACTCATTCCAACAGTTCAGTGTGCACACCTCCATGTGGACATACTCATTCTAACAGTTCAGTGTGCACACCTCCATGTGGGCAGACTCATTCTAACAGTTCAGTGTGCACACCTCCATGTGGGCATACTCATTCTAACAGAACAGTGTGCACACCTCCATGTGGGCACACTCATTCTAACCGTTCAGTGTGCACACCTCCATGTGGACACACTCATTCTAACAGTTCAGTGTGCACACTCCATGTGGACACACTCATTCTAACAGTTCAGTGTGCACACCTCCATGTGGACAAACTCATTCTAACAGTTCAGTGTGCACATCTCCACAGGGATACACTAATTCTAACAGTTCAGTGTGCACACCTCCATGTGGACACACTCATTCTAACAGTTCAGTGTGCACACCTCCATGTGGATACACTCATTCTAACAATACAGTGTGAACACCTCCATGTGGACATATTCGAACAGTTCAGTGTGCACACCTCCATGTGGGCACACTCATTCTAAAAGTTCAGTGTGCACACCTCCATGTGGACACACTCATTCTAACAGTATAGTGTGCACACCTCCATGTGGGCACACTCATTCTAACAGTTCAGTGTGCACACCTCCATGTGGACACAATCATTCTAACAGTTCACTGTGCACACCTCCATGTGGACACACTCATTCTAACAGTTCAGTGTGCACACCTCCATGTGGACACACTCATTCTAACAGTTCAGTGTGCACACCTCCATGTGGACACACTCAATCTAACAGTTCAGTGTACACACCTCCATGTGGACACACTCATTCTAACAGTTCAGTGTTCACACCTCCATGTGGATACACTCATTCTAACAATACAGTGTGCACACAACCATGTGGACATATTTAACAGTTCAGTGTGCACACCTCCATGTTGGCACACTCATTCTAAAAGTTCAGTGTGCACACCTCCATGAGGGCACACTCATTCTAACAGTTCAGTGTGCACATTTCCATGTGGACACACTCATTCTAACAGTTCAGTGTGCCCACCTCCATGTGGACACACTCATTCTAACAGTTCAGTGTGCACAGCTCCATGTGGACACACTCATTCTAACAATACAGTGTGCACACCTCCATGTGGACATATTCTAACAGTTCAGTGTGCACACCTCCATGTGGGCACACTCATTCTAACAGTTCAGTGTGCACACCTCCATGTGGACACACTCATTCTAACAGTTCAGTGTGCACACCTCCATGTGGACACACTCATTCTAACAGTTCAGTGTGCACACCTCCATGTGGACAAAATCATTCTAACAGTTCAGTGTGCACACCTCCATGTGGACACACTCATTCTAACAGTTCAGTGTGCACACCTCCATGTGGACACACTCATTCTACCAGTTCAGTGTGCACACCTCCATGTGGACACACTCATTCTAACAGTTCATTGTGGACACCTCCATGTGGACACACTCATTGAAACATTACAGTGTGCACACCTCCATGTGGACATATTCTAACAGTTCAGTGTGCACACCTCCATGTGGGCACACTCATTCTAACAGTTCAGTGTGCACACCTCCATGTGGACACACTCATTCTAAAAGTTCAGTGTGCACACCTCCATGTGGGCACAGTCATTCTAACAGTTCAGTGTGCACACCTCCATGTGGACACACTCATTCTAACAGTTCAGTGTGCACACCTCCATGTTGGCACAGTCATTCTAACAGTTCAGTGTTCACAAGTCCATGTGGACACACTCATTCTAACAGTTCAGTGTGCACACATCCATGTGAACACAGTCATTCTAACAGTTCAGTGTGCACACCTCCATGTGGACACAATCATTCTAACAGTTCAGTGTACACAACTCCATGTGGGCACACTCATTCTAACAGTTCAGTGTGCACACCTCCACAGGGACACACTCATTCTAACAGTTCAGTGTGCACACCTCCTTGTGGGCACAGTCATTCTAACAGTTCAGTGTGCACACCTCCATGTGGACACAGTGAATCTAACGGTTCAGTGTGCACACCTCCATGTGGACACACTCATTCTAACAGTTCAGTGTGCACACCTCCATGTGGACACACTCATTCTAACAGTTCAATGTGCACACCTCCATGTGGACACACTCATTCTAACAGTTCAGTGTGCACACCTCCATGTGGGCATACTCATTCTAACAGAACAGTGGGCACACCTCCATGTGGGCACACTCATTCTAACAGAACAGTGTGCACACCTCCATGTGGGCACACTCATTCTAACAGTTCAGTGTGCACACCTCCATGTGGACACACTCATTCTAACAGTTCAGTGTGCACACCTCCATGTGGACACACTCATTCTAACAGTTCAGTGTGCACACCTCCATGTTGACACCCTCTTTCTAACAGTTCAGTGTGCACACCTCCATGTGGACACACTCATTCTAACAGTTCAGTGTGCACACCTCCATGTGGGCACAGGCATTCTAACAGTTCAGTGTGCACACCTCCATGTGGACACACTCAATCTAACAGTTCAGTGTGCACACCTCCATGTGGACACACTCATTCTAACAGTTCAGTGTGCACACCTCCATGTGGACATACTCATTCTAACAGTTCAGTGTGCACAACTCCATGTGGGCACACTCATTCTAACAGTTCAGTGTGCACACCTCCATGTGGGCATACTCATTCTAACAGAACAGTGTGCACACCTCCATGTGGGCACACTCATTCTAACCTTTCAGTGTGCACACCTCCATGTGGACACACTCATTCTAACAGTTCAGTGTGCACACCTCCACAGGGGTAAACTCATTCTAACAGTTCAGTGTGCACACCTCCATGTGGACACACTCATTCTAACAGTTCAGTGTGCACACCTCCATGTGGGCACACTCATTCTAACAGTTCAATGTGCACACTTCCATGTGGACACACTCATTCTAACAGTACAGTGTGGACACCTCCATGTGGGCACAGACATTTTAACAGTTCAGTGTGCACACCTCCATGTGGACACAATCATTCTAACAGTTCAGTGTGCACACCTCCATGTGGACACATTCTAACAGTTCAGTGTGCACACCTCCATGTGGACACACTCATTCTAACAGTTCAGTGTCCACACCTCCATGTGGGCACACTCATTCTAACAGTTCAGTGTGCACACCTCCATGTGGACACACTCATTCTAACAGTTCACTGTGCACACCTCCATGTGGACACACTCATTCTAACAGTTCAGTGTGCACACCTCCATGTGGGCACACTCATTCTAACAGTTCAGTGTGCACACCTCCATGTGGGCACACTCATTCTAACAGTTCAGTGTGCACACCTCCATGTGGGCATACTCATTCTAACAGAACAGTGTGCACACCTCCATGTGGGCACACTCATTCTAACAGTTCAGTGTGCACACCTCCATGTGGACACACTCATTCTAACAGTTCAGTGTGCACACCTCCATGTGGAAACACTCATTCTAACAGTTCAGGGTGCACACCTCCATGTGGGCACACTCATTCTAACAGTTCAGTGTGCACACCTCCATGTGGGCACAGTCATTCTAACATTTCAGTGTGCACACCTCCATGTGGACACACTCATTCTAACAGTTCAGTGTGCACACCTCCATGTGGACACACTCATTCTAACAGTTCAGTGTGCACAGCTCCATGTGGACACACTCATTCTAACAATACAGTGTCCACACCTCAATGTGGACATATTCTAACAGTTCCGTGTGCACACCTCCATGTGGGCACACTCATTCTAACAGTTCAGTGTGCAACCTCCATGTGGGCACACTCATTCTAACAGGTCAATGTGCACACCTCCATGTGGACACACTCATTCTAACAGTTCAGTGTGCATACCTCCATATGGACACAGTCATTCTAACAGTTCAGTGTGCACAACTCCATGTGGGCACACTCATTCTAACAGTTCAGTGTGCACATCTCCATGTGGACACACTCATTCTAACAGTTCAGTGTGCACACCTCCATGTGGACACACTCATTCTAACAGTTCAGTGTGCACAACTCCATGTGGACAAACTCATTATAACAGTTCTGTGTGCACACCTCCACGTGGACACAATCATTCTAACAGTTCAGTGTGCACACCTCAATGTGGACACATTCTAACAGTTCAGTGTCCACATCTCCATGTGGGCAAACTCATTCTAACTGTTCAGTGTGCACACCTCCATGAGGGCACACTCATTCTAATATTTCATTGTGCACACCTCCACAGGGACACACTCATTCTAACAGTTCAGTGTGCACACCTCCATGTGGACACACTCAATCTAACAGTTCAGTGTGCACACCTCCATGTGGACACACTCATTCTAACAGTTCAGTGTGCACACCTCCATGTGGACACACTCATTCTAACAGTTCAGTGTGCACACCTCCATGTGGGCACACTCATTCTAACAGTTCAGTGTGCACACCTCCATGTGGGCATACTCATTCTAACAGAACAGTGTGCACACCTCCATGTGGGCACACTCATTCTCACCGTTCAGTGTGCACACCTCCATGTGGGCACACTCATTCTCACCGTTCAGTGTGCACACCTCCATGTGGACACACTCATTCTAACAGTTCAGTGTGCACACCTCCATGTGGACACACTCATTCTAACAGTTCAGTGTGCACACCTCCATGTGGACTTATTCTAAGAGTTCAGTGTGCACACCTCCATGTGGGCACACTCATTCTAACTGTTCAGTGTGCCCACCTCCATCTGGACACACTCATTCTAACAGTTTAGTGTGCACACCTCCATGTGGACACACTCATTCTTACAGTTCAGTGTGCACACCTCCATGTGGACACACTCATTCTAACAGTTCAGTGTGCACATCTCCACAGGGATACACTAATTCTCACAGTTCAGTGTGCACACCTCCATGTGGACACACTCATTCTAACAGTTCAGTGTGCACACCTCCATGTGGACAAATTCTAACACTTCGGTGTGCACACCTCCATGTGGACACACTAATTCTAACAGTACAGTGTGGACACCTCCGTGTGGGCACAGACATTTTAACAGTTCAGTGTGCACACCTCCATGTGGACACAATCATTCTAACAGTTCAGTGTGCACACCTCCATGTGGACACATTCTAACAGTTCAGTGTGCACACCTCCATGTGGACACACTCATTCTAACAGTTCAGTGTCCACACCTCCATGTGGGCACACTCATTCTAACAGTTCAGTGTGCACACCTCCATGTGTACACACTCATTCTAACAGTTCAGTGTGCACACCTCCATGTGGACACATTCTAACAGTTCAGTGTGCACATCTCCACAGGGATACACTAATTCTCACAGTTCAGTGTGCACACCTCCATGTGGACACACTCATTCTAACAGTTCAGTGTGCACACCTCCATGTGGACACACTCATTCTAACAGTTCAGTGTGCACACCTCCATGTGGGCACACTCATTCTAACAGTTCACTGTGCACATTTCCATGTGGACACACTCATTCTAACAGTTCAGTGTGCACACCTCCATGTAGACACACTAATTCTAACAGTTCAGTGTGCACACCTCCATGTAGACACACTCATTCTAACAGTTCAGTGTGCACACCTCCATGTGGACACACTCATTCTAACAATACAGTGTGCACAACTCCATGTGGAAACACTCATTCTAACAGTTCAGTGTGCACACCTCCATGTGGGCACACTCATTCTAACAGTTAAGTGTGCACACCTCCATGTGGGCACACTCATTCTAACAGTTCAGTTTGCACACCTCCATGTGGACACACTCATTCTAACAGTTCAGTGTGCACACCTCCATGTGGACACACTCATTCTAACAGTTCAGTGTGCACACCTCCATGTGGACACACTCATTCTAACAGTTCATTGTGCACACCTCCATGTGGACACACTCATTCTAACAGTTCAGTGTGCACACCTCCATGTGGACTTATTCTAAGAGTTCAGTGTGCACACCTCCATGTGGGCACACTCATTCTAACAGTTCAGTGTGCACAACTCATGTGGACACACTCATTCTAACAGTTCAGTGTGCACACCTCCATGTAGGCACAGTCATTCTAACAGTCCAGTGTGCACACCTCCATGTGGACACACTCATTCTAACAGTTCAGTGTGCACACCTCCATGTGGACACACTCATTCTAACAGTTCAGTGTGCACACCTCCATGTGGACACACTCATTCTAACAGTTCAGTGTGCACACCTCCATGTGGACACACTCAATCTAACAGTTCAGTGTACACACCTCCATGTGGACACACTCATTCTAACCGTTCAGTGTGCACACCTCCATGTGGATACACTCATTCTAACAATACAGTGTGCACACAAACATGTGGACATATTCTAACAGTTCAGTGTGCACACCTCCATGTGGGCAAACTCATTCTAAAAGTTCAGTGTGCACACCTCCTTGTGGACACACTCATTCTAACAGTTCAGTGTGCACACCTCCATGTGGGCACAGTCATTCTAACAGTTCATTCTGCACACCTCCATGTGGACACACTCATTCTAACAGTTCAGTGTGCACACCTCCATGTGGACACACTCATTCCAACAGTTCAGTGTGCACACCTCCATGTGGACATACTCATTCTAACAGTTCAGTGTGCACACCTCCATGTGGGCAGACTCATTCTAACAGTTCAGTGTGCACACCTCCATGTGGGCATACTCATTCTAACAGAACAGTGTGCACACCTCCATGTGGGCACACTCATTCTAACCGTTCAGTGTGCACACCTCCATGTGGACACACTCATTCTAACAGTTCAGTGTGCACACTCCATGTGGACACACTCATTCTAACAGTTCAGTGTGCACACCTCCATGTGGACAAACTCATTCTAACAGTTCAGTGTGCACATCTCCACAGGGATACACTAATTCTAACAGTTCAGTGTGCACACCTCCATGTGGACACACTCATTCTAACAGTTCAGTGTGCACACCTCCATGTGGATACACTCATTCTAACAATACAGTGTGAACACCTCCATGTGGACATATTCGAACAGTTCAGTGTGCACACCTCCATGTGGGCACACTCATTCTAAAAGTTCAGTGTGCACACCTCCATGTGGACACACTCATTCTAACAGTATAGTGTGCACACCTCCATGTGGGCACACTCATTCTAACAGTTCAGTGTGCACACCTCCATGTGGACACAATCATTCTAACAGTTCACTGTGCACACCTCCATGTGGACACACTCATTCTAACAGTTCAGTGTGCACACCTCCATGTGGACACACTCATTCTAACAGTTCAGTGTGCACACCTCCATGTGGACACACTCAATCTAACAGTTCAGTGTACACACCTCCATGTGGACACACTCATTCTAACAGTTCAGTGTTCACACCTCCATGTGGATACACTCATTCTAACAATACAGTGTGCACACAACCATGTGGACATATTTAACAGTTCAGTGTGCACACCTCCATGTTGGCACACTCATTTAAAAGTTCAGTGTGCACACCTCCATGTGGACACACTCATTCTAACAGTTCAGTGTGCACACCTCCATGTGGGCACAGTCATTCTAACAGTTCATTCTGCACACCTCCATGTGGACACAATCATTCTAACAGTTCAGTGTGCACACCTCCATGTGGACACATTCTAACAGTTCAGTGTGCACACCTCCATGTGGACACACTCATTCTAACAGTTCAGTGTCCACACCTCCATGTGGGCACACTCATTCTAACAGTTCAGTGTGCACACCTCCATGTGGACACACTCATTCTAACAGTTCACTGTGCACACCTCCATGTGGACACACTCATTCTAACAGTTCAGTGTGCACACCTCCATGTGGGCACACTCATTCTATCAGTTCAGTGTGCAAACCTCCATGTGGGCACACTCATTCTAACAGTTCAGTGTGCACACCTCCATGTGGGCATACTCATTCTAACAGAACAGTGTGCACACCTCCATGTGGGCACACTCATTCTAACAGTTCAGTGTGCACACCTCCATGTGGACACACTCATTCTAACAGTTCAGTGTGCACACCTCCATGTGGAAACACTCATTCTAACAGTTCAGGGTGCACACCTCCATGTGGGCACACTCATTCTAACAGTTCAGTGTGCACACCTCCATGTGGGCACAGTCATTCTAACATTTCAGTGTGCACACCTCCATGTGGACACACTCATTCTAACAGTTCAGTGTGCACACCTCCATGTGGACACACTCATTCTAACAGTTCAGTGTGCACAGCTCCATGTGGACACACTCATTCTAACAATACAGTGTCCACACCTCAATGTGGACATATTCTAACAGTTCCGTGTGCACACCTCCATGTGGGCACACTCATTCTAACAGTTCAGTGTGCAACCTCCATGTGGGCACACTCATTCTAACAGGTCAATGTGCACACCTCCATGTGGACACACTCATTCTAACAGTTCAGTGTGCATACCTCCATATGGACACAGTCATTCTAACAGTTCAGTGTGCACAACTCCATGTGGGCACACTCATTCTAACAGTTCAGTGTGCACATCTCCATGTGGACACACTCATTCTAACAGTTCAGTGTGCACACCTCCATGTGGACACACTCATTCTAACAGTTCAGTGTGCACAACTCCATGTGGACAAACTCATTATAACAGTTCTGTGTGCACACCTCCACGTGGACACAATCATTCTAACAGTTCAGTGTGCACACCTCAATGTGGACACATTCTAACAGTTCAGTGTCCACATCTCCATGTGGGCAAACTCATTCTAACTGTTCAGTGTGCACACCTCCATGAGGGCACACTCATTCTAATATTTCATTGTGCACACCTCCACAGGGACACACTCATTCTAACAGTTCAGTGTGCACACCTCCATGTGGACACACTCAATCTAACAGTTCAGTGTGCACACCTCCATGTGGACACACTCATTCTAACAGTTCAGTGTGCACACCTCCATGTGGACACACTCATTCTAACAGTTCAGTGTGCACACCTCCATGTGGGCACACTCATTCTAACAGTTCAGTGTGCACACCTCCATGTGGGCATACTCATTCTAACAGAACAGTGTGCACACCTCCATGTGGGCACACTCATTCTCACCGTTCAGTGTGCACACCTCCATGTGGGCACACTCATTCTCACCGTTCAGTGTGCACACCTCCATGTGGACACACTCATTCTAACAGTTCAGTGTGCACACCTCCATGTGGACACACTCATTCTAACAGTTCAGTGTGCACACCTCCATGTGGACTTATTCTAAGAGTTCAGTGTGCACACCTCCATGTGGGCACACTCATTCTAACTGTTCAGTGTGCCCACCTCCATCTGGACACACTCATTCTAACAGTTTAGTGTGCACACCTCCATGTGGACACACTCATTCTTACAGTTCAGTGTGCACACCTCCATGTGGACACACTCATTCTAACAGTTCAGTGTGCACATCTCCACAGGGATACACTAATTCTCACAGTTCAGTGTGCACACCTCCATGTGGACACACTCATTCTAACAGTTCAGTGTGCACACCTCCAAGTGGACAAATTCTAACACTTCGGTGTGCACACCTCCATGTGGACACACTAATTCTAACAGTACAGTGTGGACACCTCCGTGTGGGCACAGACATTTTAACAGTTCAGTGTGCACACCTCCATGTGGACACAATCATTCTAACAGTTCAGTGTGCACACCTCCATGTGGACACATTCTAACAGTTCAGTGTGCACACCTCCATGTGGACACACTCATTCTAACAGTTCAGTGTCCACACCTCCATGTGGGCACACTCATTCTAACAGTTCAGTGTGCACACCTCCATGTGTACACACTCATTCTAACAGTTCAGTGTGCACACCTCCATGTGGACACATTCTAACAGTTCAGTGTGCACATCTCCACAGGGATACACTAATTCTCACAGTTCAGTGTGCACACCTCCATGTGGACACACTCATTCTAACAGTTCAGTGTGCACACCTCCATGTGGACACACTCATTCTAACAGTTCAGTGTGCACACCTCCATGTGGGCACACTCATTCTAACAGTTCACTGTGCACATTTCCATGTGGACACACTCATTCTAACAGTTCAGTGTGCACACCTCCATGTAGACACACTAATTCTAACAGTTCAGTGTGCACACCTCCATGTAGACACACTCATTCTAACAGTTCAGTGTGCACACCTCCATGTGGACACACTCATTCTAACAATACAGTGTGCACAACTCCATGTGGAAACACTCATTCTAACAGTTCAGTGTGCACACCTCCATGTGGGCACACTCATTCTAACAGTTAAGTGTGCACACCTCCATGTGGGCACACTCATTCTAACAGTTCAGTTTGCACACCTCCATGTGGACACACTCATTCTAACAGTTCAGTGTGCACACCTCCATGTGGACACACTCATTCTAACAGTTCAGTGTGCACACCTCCATGTGGACACACTCATTCTAACAGTTCATTGTGCACACCTCCATGTGGACACACTCATTCTAACAGTTCAGTGTGCACACCTCCATGTGGACTTATTCTAAGAGTTCAGTGTGCACACCTCCATGTGGGCACACTCATTCTAACAGTTCAGTGTGCACAACTCATGTGGACACACTCATTCTAACAGTTCAGTGTGCACACCTCCATGTAGGCACAGTCATTCTAACAGTCCAGTGTGCACACCTCCATGTGGACACACTCATTCTAACAGTTCAGTGTGCACACCTCCATGTGGACACACTCATTCTAACAGTTCAGTGTGCACACCTCCATGTGGACACACTCATTCTAACAGTTCAGTGTGCACACCTCCATGTGGACACACTCAATCTAACAGTTCAGTGTACACACCTCCATGTGGACACACTCATTCTAACCGTTCAGTGTGCACACCTCCATGTGGATACACTCATTCTAACAATACAGTGTGCACACAAACATGTGGACATATTCTAACAGTTCAGTGTGCACACCTCCATGTGGGCAAACTCATTCTAAAAGTTCAGTGTGCACACCTCCATGTGGACACACTCATTCTAACAGTTCAGTGTGCACACCTCCATGTGGGCACAGTCATTCTAACAGTTCATTCTGCACACCTCCATGTGGACACACTCATTCTAACAGTTCAGTGTGCACACCTCCATGTGGACACACTCATTCCAACAGTTCAGTGTGCACACCTCCATGTGGACATACTCATTCTAACAGTTCAGTGTGCACACCTCCATGTGGGCAGACTCATTCTAACAGTTCAGTGTGCACACCTCCATGTGGGCATACTCATTCTAACAGAACAGTGTGCACACCTCCATGTGGGCACACTCATTCTAACCGTTCAGTGTGCACACCTCCATGTGGACACACTCATTCTAACAGTTCAGTGTGCACACTCCATGTGGACACACTCATTCTAACAGTTCAGTGTGCACACCTCCATGTGGACAAACTCATTCTAACAGTTCAGTGTGCACATCTCCACAGGGATACACTAATTCTAACAGTTCAGTGTGCACACCTCCATGTGGACACACTCATTCTAACAGTTCAGTGTGCACACCTCCATGTGGATACACTCATTCTAACAATACAGTGTGAACACCTCCATGTGGACATATTCGAACAGTTCAGTGTGCACACCTCCATGTGGGCACACTCATTCTAAAAGTTCAGTGTGCACACCTCCATGTGGACACACTCATTCTAACAGTATAGTGTGCACACCTCCATGTGGGCACACTCATTCTAACAGTTCAGTGTGCACACCTCCATGTGGACACAATCATTCTAACAGTTCACTGTGCACACCTCCATGTGGACACACTCATTCTAACAGTTCAGTGTGCACACCTCCATGTGGACACACTCATTCTAACAGTTCAGTGTGCACACCTCCATGTGGACACACTCATTCTAACAGTTCAGTGTTCACACCTCCATGTGGATACACTCATTCTAACAATACAGTGTGCACACAACCATGTGGACATATTTAACAGTTCAGTGTGCACACCTCCATGTTGGCACACTCATTCTAAAAGTTCAGTGTGCACACCTCCATGTGGACACACTCATTCTAACAGTTCAGTGTGCACACCTCCATGTGGGCACAGTCATTCTAACAGTTCATTCTGCACACCTCCATGTGGACACACTCATTCTAACAGTTCAGTGTGCACACCTCCATGTGGACACACTCATTCCAACAGTTCAGTGTGCACACCTCCATGTGGACATACTCATTCTAACAGTTCAGTGTGCACACCTCCATGTGGACACACTCATTCCAACAGTTCAGTGTGCACACCTCCATGTGGGCACACTCATTCTAACCGTTCAGTGTGCACACCTCCATGTGGACACACTCATTCTAACAGTTCAGTGTGCACACCTCCACAGGGATAAACTCATTCTAACAGTTCAGTGTGCACACCTCCATGTGGGCACACTCATTCTAACAGTTCAGTGTGCACACCTCCATGAGGGCACACTCATTCTAACAGTTCAGTGTGCACATTTCCATGTGGACACACTCATTCTAACAGTTCAGTGTGCCCACCTCCATGTGGACACACTCATTCTAACAGTTCAGTGTGCACAGCTCCATGTGGACACACTCATTCTAACAATACAGTGTGCACACCTCCATGTGGACACACTCATTCTAACAGTTCAGTGTGCACACCTCCATGTGGGCACACTCATTCTAACAGTTCAGTGTGCACACCTCCATGTGGACACACTCATTCTAACAGTTCAGTGTGCACACCTCCATGTGGACACACTCATTCTAACAGTTCAGTGTGCACACCTCCATGTGGACAAAATCATTCTAACAGTTCAGTGTGCACACCTCCATGTGGACACACTCATTCTAACAGTTCAGTGTGCACACCTCCATGTGGACACACTCATTCTACCAGTTCAGTGTGCACACCTCCATGTGGACACACTCATTCTAACAGTTCATTGTGGACACCTCCATGTGGACACACTCATTGTAACATTACAGTGTGCACACCTCCATGTGGACATATTCTAACAGTTCAGTGTGCACACCTCCATGTGGGCACACTCATTCTAACAGTTCAGTGTGCACACCTCCATGTGGACACACTCATTCTAACAGTTCAGTGTGCACACCTCCATGTGGACACACTCATTCTAACAATTCAGTGTGCACACCACCATGTGGACACACTCATTCTAACAGTTCAGTGTGCACACTTCCATGTGGGCACAGTCATTCTAACAGTTCAGTGTGCACACCTCCATGTGGACACACTCATTCTAACAGTTCAGTGTGCACACCTCCATGTGGACACACTCATTCTAACAGTTCAGTGTGCACACCTCCATGTGGACACACTCATTCTATCAGTTCAGTGTGCACACCTCCATGTGGACACACTCATTCTAACAGTTCAGTGTGCACACCTCCATGTGGACAAATTCTAACACTTCGGTGTGCACACCTCCATGTGGACACACTCATTCTAACAGTTCAGTGTGGACACCTCCATGTGGGCACAGACATTTTAACAGTTCAGTGTGCACACCTCCATGTGGGCACACTCATTCTAACAGTTCAGTGTGCACACCTTCATGTGGGCATACTCATTCTAACAGAACAGTGTGCACACCTCCATGTGGGCACACTCATTCTAACAGTTCAGTGTGCACACCTCCATGTGGACACACTCATTCTAACAGTTCAGTGTGCACACCTCCATGTGGACACACTCATTCTAACAGTTCAGTGTGCACACCTCCATGTGGGCACACTCATTCTAACAGTTCAGTGTGCACACCTCCACAGGGATACACTCATTCTAACAGTTCAGTGTGCACACCTCCACAGGGATAAACTCATTCTAACAGTTCAGTGTGCACACCTCCATGTGGACAAACTCATTCTAACAGTTCAGTGTGCACAACTCCATGTGGGCACACTCTTTCTAACAGTTCAGTGTGCACATTTCCATGTGGACACACTCATTCTAACAGTTCAGTGTGCCCACCTCCATGTGGACACACTCATTCTAACAGTTCAGTGTGCACAGCTCCATGTGGACACACTCTTTCTAACAATACAGTGTGCACACCTGCATGTGGACATATTCTAACAGTACAGTGTGCACACCTCCATGTGGGCACACTCATTCTAACAGTTCAGTGTGCACACCTCCATGTGGACACACTCATTGTAACAGTTCAGTGTGCACACCTCCATGTGGACACACTCATTCTAACAGTTCAGTGTGCACACCTCCATGTGGGCACACTCATTCTAACAGTTCAGTGTGCACACCTCCATGTGGACACACTCATTCTAACAGTTCAGTGTGCACACCTCCATGTGGACACACTCATTCTAACAGTTCAGTGTGCACACCTCCATGTGGACACACTCATTCTAACAGTTCATTGTGGACACCTCCATGTGGACACACTTAATCTAACATTACAGTGTGCACACCACCATGTGGACATATTCTAACAGTTCAGTGTGCACACCTCCATGTAGACACACTCATTCTAACAGTTCAGTGTGCACATCTCCACAGGGATACACTAATTCTCACAGTTCAGTGTGCACACCTCCATGTGGAAACACTCATTCTAACAGTTCAGTGTGCACACCTCCATGTGGACACACTCATTCTAACAATACAGTGTGCACAACTCCATGTGGAAACACTCATTCTAACAGTTCAGTGTGCACACCTCCATGTGGGCACACTCATTCTAACAGTTGAGTGTGCACACCTCCATGTGGGCACACTCATTCTAACAGTTCAGTTTGCACACCTCCATGTGGTCACACTCATTCTAACAGTTGAATGTGCACACCTCCATGTGGACACACTCATTCTAACAGTTCAGTGTGCACAACTCCATGTGGACACACTCATTCTAACAGTTCATTGTGCACACCTCCATGTGGACACACTCATTGTAACAATACAGTGTGCACACCTCCATGTGGACATATTCTAACAGTTCAGTGTGCACACCTCCATGTGGGCACACTCATTCTAACAGTTCAGTGTGCACAACTCATGTGGACACACTCATTCTAACATTTCAGTGTGCACACCTCCACAGGGACACACTCATTCTAACAGTTCAGTGTGCACACCTCCATGTGGGCACAGTCATTCTAACAGTTCAGTGTGCACACCTCCATGTGGACATACTCATTCAAACAGTTCAGTGTGCACACCTCCATGTAGGCACAGTCATTCTAACAGTCCAGTGTGCACATCTCCATGTGGACACACTCATTCTAACAGTTCAGTGTGCACACCTCCATGTGGACACACTCATTCTAACAGTTCAGTGTGCACACCTCCATGTGGACACACTCATTCTAACAGTTCAGTGTGCACACCTCCATGTGGACACACTCAATCTAACAGTTCAGTGTGCACACCCCCATGTGGACACACTCATTCTAACAGTTCAGTGTGCACACCTCCATGTGGACACACTCATTCTAACAGTTCAGTGTGCACACCTCCATGTGGGCACACTCATTCTAACAGTTCAGTGTGCACACCTCAATGTGGGCATACTCATTCTAACAGAACAGTGTGCACACCTCCATGTGGGCACACTCATTCTAACAGTTCAGTGTTCACAACTCCATGTGGACACACTCATTCTAACAGTTCAGTGTGCACACCTCCACAGGGATAAACTCATTCTAACAGTTCAGTGTGCACACCTCCATGTGGACACACTCATTCTAACAGTTCAGTGTGCACACCTCCATGTGGGCACACTAATTCTAACAGTTCAGTGTGCACACCTCCATGTGGACACACTCATTCTAACAGTTCAGTGTGCACACCTCTATGTGGGCACAGTCATTCTAACAGTTCAGTGTGCACACCTCCATGTGGGCACACTCATTCTAACAGTTCAGTGTGCACACCTCCTTGTGGACACACTCATTCTAACAGTTCAGTGTGCACATCTCCACAGGGATACACTAATTCTAACAGTTCAGTGTGCACACCTCCATGTGGACATATTCTAACACTTCGGTGTGCACACCTCCATGTGGACACACTCATTCTAACAGTACAGTGTGGACAGCTCCATGTGGGCACAGACATTTTAACAGTTCAGTGTGCACACCTCCATGTGGACACAATCATTCTAACAGTTCAGTGTGCACAATTCCATGTGGACACATTCTAACAGTTCAGTGTGCACACCTCCATGTGGACACACTCATTCTAACAGTTCAGTTTCCACACCTCCATGTGGGCACACTCATTCTAACAGTTCAGTGTGCACACCTCCATGTGTACACACTCATTCTAACAGTTCAGTGTGCACACCTCCATGTGGACACACTCATTCTAACAGTTCAGTGTGCACACCTCCATGTGGACATACTCATTCTAACAGTTCAGTGTGCACACCTCCATGTGGGCACACTCATTCTAACAGTTCAGTGTGCACAACTCCATGTGGGCATACTCATTCTAACATAACAGTGTGCACACCTCCATGTGGGCACACTCATTCTAACCTTTCAGTGTGCACACCTCTATGTGGACACACTCATTCTAACAGTTCAGTGTGCACACCTCCACAGGGATAAACTCATTCTAACAGTTCAGTGTGCACACCTCCATGTGGACACACTCATTCTAACAGTTCAGTGTGCACACCTCCATGTGGGCACACTCATTCTAACAGTTCAGTGTGCACACTTTAATGTGGACACACTCATTCTAACAGTACAGTGTGGACACCTCCATGTGGGCACAGACATTTTAATAGTTCAGTGTGCACACCTCCATGTGGACACAATCATTCTAACAGTTCAGTGTGCACACCTCCATGTGGACACATTCTAACAGTTCAGTGTGCACACCTCCATGTGGACACACTCATTCTAACAGTTCAGTGTCCACACCTCCATGGGGGCACACTCATTCTAACAGTTCAGTGTGCACACCTCCATGTGGACACACTCATTCTAACAGTTCACTGTGCACACCTCCATGTGGACACACTCATTCTAACAGTTCAGTGTGCACACCTCCATGTGGACACACTCATTCTAACAGTTCAGTGTGCACACCTCCATGTGGGCATACTCATTCTAACAGAACAGTGTGCATACCTCCATGTGGGCACACTCATTCTAACAGTTCAGTGTGCACACCTCCATGGGGACACACTCATTCTAACAGTTCAGTGTGCACACCTCCATGTGGAAACACTCATTCTAACAGTTCAGTGTGCACACCTCCATGTGGGCACACTCATTCTAACAGTTCAGTGTGCACACCTCCACAGGGATACACTCATTCTAACAGTTCAGTGTGCACATTTCCATGTGGACACACTCATTCTAACAGTTCAGTGTGCACACCTCTATGTGGGCACAGTCATTCTAACAGTTCAGTGTGCACACCTGCATGTGGACACACTCATTCTAACAGTTCAGTGTGCACACTCCATGTGGACACACTCATTCTAACAGTTCAGTGTGCACACCTCCATGTGGACACACTCATTCTAACAGTTCAGTGTGCACACCTCCATGTGGGCACACTCATTCTAAAAGTTCAGTGTGCACACCTCCATGTGGACACACTCATTCTAACAGTTCAGTGTGCACACCTCCATGTGGATACACTCATTCTAACAATACAGTGTGAACACCTCCATGTGGACATATTCGAACAGTTCAGTGTGCACACCTCCATGTGGGCACACTCATTCTAAAAGTTCAGTGTGCACACCTCCATGTGGACACACTCATTCTAACAGTATAGTGTGCACACCTCCATGTGGGCACACTCATTCTAACAGTTCAGTGTGCACACCTCCATGTGGACACAATCATTCTAACAGTTCAGTGTACACAACTCCATGTGGGCACACTCATTCTAACATTTCAGTGTGCACACCTCCATGTGGACACACTCATTCTAACAGTATAGTGTGCACACCTCCATGTGGGCACACTCATTCTAACAGTTCTGTGTGCACACTCCCATGTGGACACACACATTCTAACAGTTCAGTGTGGACACCTCCATGTGTACACACTCATTCTAACAGTTCAGTGTGCACACCTCCACAGGGACACACTCATTCTAACAGTTCAGTGTGCACACCTCCTTGTGGGCACAGTCATTCTAACAGTTCAGTGTTCACACATCCATGTGGACACAGTCATTCTAACGGTTCAGTGTGCACACCTCCATGTGGACACACTCATTCTAAAGTTCAGTGTGCACACCTCCATGTGGGCACACTCATTCTAACAGTTCAGTGTGCACACCTCCATGTGGTCACAGTCATTCTAACAGTTCAGTGTGCACACCTCCATGTGGACACACTCATTCTAACAGTTCAGTGTGCACACCTCCATGTGGACACACTCATTCTAACAGTTCAGTGTGCACAGCTCCATGTGGACACACTCATTCTAACAATACAGTGTCCACACCTCAATGTGGACATATTCTAACAGTTTCGTGTGCACAACTCCATGTGGGCACACTCATTCTAACAGTTCAGTGTGCAAACTCCATGTGGGCACACTCATTCTAACAGGTCAATGTGCACACCTCCATGTGGACACACTCATTCTAACAGTTCAGTGTGCACACCTCCATATGGACACAGTCATTCTAACAGTTCAGTGTGCACAACTCCATGTGGGCACACTCATTCTAACAGTTCAGTGTGCACACCTCCATGTGGACACACTCATTCTAACAGTTCAGTGTGCACACCTCCATGTGGACACACTCATTCTAACAGTTCAGTGTGCACAACTCCATGTGGACAAACTCATTATAACAGTTCTGTGTGCACACCTCCACGTGGACACAATCATTCTAACAGTTCAGTGTGCACACCTCCATGTGGACACATTCTAACAGTTCAGTGTGCACATCTCCATGTGGGCAAACTCATTCTAACTGTTCAGTGTGCACACTTCCATGAGGGCACACTCATTCTAATAGTTCATTGTGCACACCTCCACAGGGACACACTCATTCTAACAGTTCAGTGTGCACACCTCCATGTGGACACACTCAATCTAACAGTTCAGTGTGCACACCTCCATGTGGACACACTCATTCTAAAGTTCAGTGTGCACACCTCCATGTGGACATACTCATTCTAACAGTTCAGTGTGCACACCTCCATGTGGGCACACTCATTCTAACAGTTCAGTGTGCACACCTCCATGTGGGCATACTCATTCTAACAGAACAGTGTGCACACCTCCATGTGGGCACACTCATTCTAACCGTTCAGTGTGCACACCTCCATGTGGACACACTCATTCTAACAGTTCAGTGTGCACACCTCCACAGGGATAAACTCATTCTAACAGTTCAGTGTGCACAGCTCCATGTGGACACACTCATTCTAACAGTTCAGTGTGCACACCTCCATGTGGACACATTCTAACAGTTCAGTGTGCACACCTCCATGTGGACACACTCATTCTAACAGTTCAGTGTGCACACCTCCATGTGGACACATTCATTCTAACAGTTCAGTGTGCACACCTCCGTGTGTACACACTCATTCTAACAGTTCCGTGTGCACACCTCCACAGGGACACACTCATTCTAACAGTTCAGTGTGCACACCTCCATGTGGACACACTCATTCTAACAGTTCAGTGTGCACACCTCCATGTGGGCATACTCATTCTAACAGAACAGTGTGCACACCTCCATGTGGGCACACTCATTCTAACAGAACAGTGTGCACACCTCCATGTGGGCACACTCATTCTAACAGTTCAGTGTGCACACCTCCATGTGGACACACTCATTCTAACAGTTCAGTGTGCACACATCCATGTGGGTACAGTCATTCTAACAGTTCAGTGTGCACACCTCCATGTGGACACACTCATTCTAACAGTTCAGTGTGCACAACTCCAGAGGGATACACTCATTCTAAAAGTTCAATGTGCACACCTCCATGTGTACACACTCATTCTAACAGTTCAGTGTGCACACCTCCATGTGGACACACTCATTCTAACAGTTCAGTGTGCACACCTCCATGTGGACACACTCATTCTAACAGTTCAGTGTGCACACCTCCATGTGGACACACTCATTCTAACAATACAGTGTGCACACCTCCATGTGGACATATTCTAACAGTTCAGTGTGCCACCTCCATGTGGACACACTCATTCTAACAGTTCAGTGTGCACACTTCCATGTGGACACATTCTAACAGTTCATTGTGCACACCTCCATGTGGGCACACTCATTCTAACAGTTCAGTGTTCACACCTCCATGTGGACACACTCATTCTAACAGTTCAGTGTGCACACGTCCACAGGGACACACTCATTCTAACAGTTCAGTGTGCACACCTCCATGTTGACACACTCTTTCTAACAGTTCAGTGTGCACACCTCCATGTGGGCACACTCATTTTAACAGTTCAGTGTGCACACCTCCATATGGACACAGTCATTCTAACAGTTCAGTGTGCACAACTCCATGTGGGCACACTCATTCTAACAGTTCAGTGTGCACACCTCCATGTGGACACACTCATTCTAACAGTTCAGTGTGCACACCTCCATGTGGACACACTCTTTCGATCAGTTCAGTGTGCACAACTCCATGTGGACAAACTCATTATAACAGTTCTGTGTACACACCTCCATGTGGACACAACCATTCTAACAGTTCAATGTGCACACCTCAATGTGGACACATTCTAACAGTTCAGTGTGCACATCTCCATGTGGGCAAACTCATTATAACAGTTCAGTGTGCACACCTCCATGAGGGCACACTCATTCTAATAGTTCATTGTGCACACCTCCACAGGGACACACTCATTCTAACAGTTCAGTGTGCACACCTCCATGTGGACACACTCAATCTAACAGTTCAGTGTGCACACCTCCATGTGGACACACTCATTCTAACAGTTCAGTGTGCACACCTCCACAGGGATAAACTCATTCTAACAGTTCAGTGTGCACACCTCCATGTGGGCACACTCATTCTAACAGTTCAGTGTGCACACTTCCATGTGGACACACTCATTCTAACTGTTCAGTGTGCCCACCTCCATTTGGACACACTCATTCTAACAGTTTAGTGTGCACACCTCCATGTGGACACACTCATTCTAACAGTTCAGTGTGCACACCTCCATGTGGCCACACTCATTCTAACAGTTCAGTGTGCACATCTCCAGAGGGATACACTAATTCTAACAGTTCAGTGTGCACACCTCCATGTGGACAAATTCTAACACTTCGGTGTGCACACCTCCATGTGGACACACTCATTCTAACAGTACAGTGTGGACACCTCCATGTGGGCACAGACATTTTAACAGTTCAGTGTGCACACCTCCATGTGGACACAATCATTCTAACAGTTCAGTGTGCACACCTCCATGTGGACACATTCTAACAGTTCAGTGTGCACATCTCCATGTGGACACACTCATTCTAACAGTTCAGTGTCCACACCTCCATGTGGGCACACTCATTCTAACAGTTCAGTGTCCACACCTCCATGTGGGCACACTCATTCTAACAGTTCAGTGTGCACACCTCCACTGGGACACACTCATTCTAACAGTTCAGTGTGCACACCTCCATGTGGACACACTCATTCTAACAGTTCAATGTGCACACCTCCATGTGGACACACTCATTCTAACAGTTCAGTGTGCACACCTCCACTGGGACACACTCATTCTAACAGTTCAGTGTGCACACCTCCATGTGGACACACTCATTCTAACAGTTCAATGTGCACACCTCCATGTGGACACACTCATTCTAACAGTTCAGTGTGCACACCTCCACTGGGACACACTCATTCTAACAGTTCAGTGTGCACACCTCCATGTGGACACACTCATTCTAACAGTTCAATGTGCACACCTCCATGTGGACACACTCATTCTAACAGTTCAGTGTGCACACCTCCATGTGGGCACACTCATTCTAACAGAAGAGTGTGCACACCTCCATGTGGGCACACTCATTCTAACAGAACAGTGTGCACACCTCCATGTGGGCACACTCATTCTAACAGTTCAGTGTGCACACCTTCATGTTGACACACTCATTCTAACAGTTCGTTGTGCACACCTCCATGTGGACACACTCATTCTAACAGTTCAGTGTG
This sequence comes from Peromyscus eremicus, assembly GCF_949786415.1. Lineage (NCBI taxonomy): Eukaryota > Metazoa > Chordata > Mammalia > Rodentia > Cricetidae > Peromyscus > Peromyscus eremicus. Next base: position 107,685 of record NW_026735672.1, read on the forward strand.
CACACCTCCATGTGGGCACAGTCATTCTAACAGTTCAGTGTGCACACCTCCATGTGGACACACTGATTCTAACAGTTCAGTGTGCACACCTCCAGAGGGATACACTCATTCTAACAGTTCAGTGTGCACACCTCCATGTGGACACACTCATTCTAACAGTTCAGTGTGCACACCTCCATGTGGACACATTCTAACAGTTCATTGTGCACACCTCCATGTGGGCACACTCATTCTAACAGTTCAGTGTTCACACCTCCATGTGGACACACTCATTCTAACAGTTCAGTGTGCACACCTCCACAGGGACACACTCATT
>NW_026735673.1:0-108000 GCF_949786415.1 Peromyscus eremicus
ACCCCATAGGAAACACAGTAGAGTAGAAGAGTGCTCTTTTCTCAAAAGCAGAGAGTGTTTCATGTAAGCGAGCTAGCATTTGTTTCCGAGTCCTAAACGGAGTTGAATCACATGCAGTTTCTGGTCCTATGAGCAAGAGTTTTTTAATGATAAGAATCGTCACTATTGCGCTGCCATTGCCATACACAGGACAAAGAGCACTGGCGTCTGTTCCCAGCAGTACAGTGTATTGGACTGAAGAGGAGCTACTGTTCTTGTCAGGTTCCTAAGCAGAATTGAACTAGTTATGGCTGTGTGTAGGAAGCACAGTTCTTTTGTTCTGAGAAAGCTCACTGTTTGGACCCCATAGGAAACACAGTAGAGAGAAGTGTGCTCTTTTCTCTAAAGCAGAGTGTGTTTCTTGTAAGGCGAGCTAGTGTTTGTTTCCCAGACCTAAATGGAGTTGAGTCACATGCAGTTTTTTGTCCTACGAGCAAGAGTTGTTTTCTGGTAAGACGAGTCACTATTGTGCTCCAATTGCCATACACAATGCAAATAGCACTTGCGTCTTTTCCCCGCAAGTACAGTGTATTGGACTGAAGAGGAGCTACTGTTCTTGTCAGTTTCCTAAGCAGAGTTGAACTAGATATGGTCCATGTGTGTAGGAAGCACAGTTCTTTTGTTCTGAGCAAGCTCACTGTTTGGACCCCATAGGAAACAAAGTAGAGTAGAAGAGTGCTCTTTTCTCAGAAGCAGAGTGTGTTTCTTGTAAGGTGAGCTAGCATTTGTTTCCCAGTCCTAAATGGCGTTGAATCACATGCACTGTGTGGTCCTACAAGCAAGAGTGGTTTTCTGGTAAGGAAAGCCACTATTGTGCTCTCATTGCCATACACAGTGCAAATAGCACTTGCGTCTGTTCTTAGCAAGTACAGTGCATTGGACTGAAGAGGAGCTACTGTCCTTGTCAGTCTCCTAAGCAGAGTTGAACTAGATATGGCCCGTGTGTCTAGGAAGCACAGTTCATTTGTTCTGATCAAGCTCACTGTTTGGACCCCGTAGGAAACACAGTAGAGTAGAAGAGTGCTCTTTTCTCAAAAGCAGAGTGTGTTTCTTGTAAGGCGAGCTAGCGTTTGTTTCCCAGTCCTAAATGGCGTTGAATCACATGCAGTGTGTGGTCCTACGAGCAGGAGTTGTTTTCTGGTAATGAAAGTCACTATTGCTCTCCCATTGCCATACACAGTGCAAATAGCACTCGCGTCTGTTCCCAGCAAGTACAGTGTATCGGACTGAAGAGGAGCTACTGTTCTTGTCAGTTTCCTAAGCAGAGTTGAACTAGATAAGGACCGTGTATGTAGAAAGCACAGTTCTTTTGATCTGAGCAAGCTCACTGTTCTGGCCCTATAGGAAACACAGTAGAGTAGAAGAGTGCTCTTTTCTCAAAAGCAGAGTGCGTTTCATGTAAGGCAAGCTAGCGTTTGTTTCCTAGTCCTAAATGGAGTTGAATCACATGCAGTAAGTGGTCCTACGAACAAGAGTTGTTTTCTGGTAAGGAAAGTCACTATTGTGCTCCCATTGCCATACACAGGGCAAATAGCACTCGCGTCTTTTCCCAGCAAGTACAGTGTATTGGACTGAATAGGAGCTACTGTCCTTGTCAGTTTCCTAAGCAGAGTTGAACTACATATAGTCCTTGTGTGTAGGAAGCACAGTTCTTATGTTCTGAGCAAGCTCACTGTTTGGACATCATAGGAAACACAATAGAGTAGAAGAGTGTTCTTTTCTCTAAAGCAGAGTGTGTTTCTTGTAAGGGGAGCTAGCGTTTGTTTCCCAGTCCTAAATGGAGTGGAATCACATGCAGTTTCTGTCCTACGAGCAAGAGTTGTTTTATGGTAAGAATAGTCACTATTGTGCTGCCATTGCCATACACAGGACAAATAGCACTGGCGTCTATTCGCAGCAAGTACAGTGTATTGGACTGAAGAGGATCTGCTGTTCTTGTCAGGTTCCGAAGAAGAATTGAACTAGATATGGCCGTGTGTGCAGGAAGCACAGTTCTTTTGTTCTGAGCAAGCTCACTGTTCGGACCCCATAGGAAACACAGTAGAGTGGAAGAGTGCTCTTTTCTCAAAAGCAGAGTGTGTTTTTTGTAAGGCAAGCTATCATTTGTTTCTCAGTCCTAAATGGAGTTGAATCACATGCAGTTTCTGGTCCTAAGAGCAAGAGTTGTTCACTGGTAAGGAAAGTCACTATTGTGCTCCCTTTGCCATACACAGTGCAAATAGCACTCGCGTCTGTTCCCAGCAAGTACAGTGTATCGGACTGAAGAGGAGCTACTGTTATTGTCAGTTTCCTAAGCAGAGTTGAACTAGATATGGTCCATGTGTGTAGGAAGCACAGTTCTTTTGTTCTGAGCAAGCTCACTCTTTGGACCCCATAGGAAACACAGTAGAGTTGAAGAGTGCTCTTTTCTCAGAAGCAGAGTGTGTTTCTTGTAAGGTGAGCTAGCATTTGTTTCCCAGTCCTAAATGGCGTTGAATCACATGCACTGTGTGGTCCTACAAGCAAGAGTTGTTTTCTGGTAAGGAAAGCCACTATTGTGCTCTCATTGCCATACACAGCGCAAATAGCACTCGCGTCTGTTCTTAGCAAGTACAGTGTATTGGACTGAAGAGGAGCTACTGTTCTTGTCAGTCTCCTAAGCAGAGTTGAACTAGATATGGCCCGTGTGTCTAGGAAGCACAGTTCATTTGTTCTGATCAAGCTCACTGTTTGGACCCCATAGGAAACACAGTAGAGTAGAAGAGTGCTCTTTTCTCAGAAGCAGAGTGTGTTTCTTGTAAGGTGAGCTAGCATTTGTTTCCCAGTCCTAAATGGCGTTGAATCACATGCAGTGTGTGGTCCTACGAGCAAGAGTTGTTTTCTGGTAAGGAAAGTCACTATTGCTCTCCCATTGCCATACACATTTCAAATAGCACTCGCGTCTGTTCCCAGCAAGTACAGTGTATCGGACTGAAGAGGAGCTACTGTTCTTGTCAGTTTCCTAATCAGAGTTGAACTAGATAAGGACCGTGTATGTAGAAAGCACAGTTCTTTTGATCTGAGCAAGCCCACTGCTCTGGCCCTATAGGAAACACAGTAGAGTAGAAGAGTGCTCTTTTCTCAAAAGCAGAGTGCGTTTCATGTAAGGCGAGCTAGCATTTGTTTCCTAGTTCTAAATGGAGTTGAATCACATGCAGTATGTGGTCCTACGAACAAGAGTTGTTTTCTGGTAAGGAAAGTCACTATTGTGCTCCCATTGCCATACACAGGGCAAATAGCACTCGCGTCTTTTCCCAGCAAGTACAGTGTATTGGACTGAATAGGAGCTACTGTTCTTGTCAGTTTCCTAAGCAGAGTTGAACTACATATAGTCCTTGTGTGTAGGAAGCACAGTTCTTTTGTTCTGAGCAAGCTCACTGTTCGGACCCCATAGGAAACACAGTAGAGTGGAAGAGTGCTCTTTTCTCAAAAGCAGAGAGTGTTTCATGTAAGGCGAGCTAGCATTTGTTTCCCAGTCCTAAACGGAGTTGAATCACATGCAGTTTCAGGTCATACGAGCAAGAGTTGTTTTCTGGTAAGGAAAGTCACTATTGCGCTCCCATTGCCATACACAGTGTAAATAGCACTCGCGTCTGTTCCCAGCAAGTACAGTGTATCGGACTGAAGAGGAGCTACTATTCTTGTCAGTCTCCTAAGCAGAGTTGAACTAGATATGGTCCACGTGTTTAGGAAGCACAGTTCTTTGTTCTGAGCAAGCTCACTGTTTGGACCCCATAGGAAACGCAGTAGAGTAGAAGAGTGCTCTTGTCTCAAAAGCAGAGAGTGTTTCATGTAAGGCGAGCTAGCATTTGTTTCCAGTCCTAAAAGGAGTTGAATCACATGCAGTTTCTGGTCCTACGAGCAAGAGTTGTTTTCTGGTAAGGAAAGTCACTATTGCGCTCCCATTGCCATACACAGTGCAAATAGCACTCGCGTCTGTTCCCAGCAAGTACAGTGTATCGGACTGAAGAGGAGCTACTGTTCTTGTCAATTTCCTAAGCAGAGTTGAACTAGATTTGGCCCGTGTGTAGGAAGCACAGTTCTTTTGTTCTGAGCAGCTCACTGTTCTGGCCCTATAGGAAACACAGTAGAGTAGAAGCGTGCTCTTTTCTTTAAAGCAGATTTTGTTTGTGGAAAGGCGAGCTCGCGTTTGTTTCCCAGTCCTAAATGGAGTTGAATCACATGCAGTTTCTGGTCCTACGAGCAAGAGTTGTTTAATGATAAGAATAGTCACTATTGTGCTGCCATTGCCATACACAGGACAAATAGCACTGGTGTCTGTTCCCAGCAGTACAGTGTATTGGACTGAAGAGGAGCTACTGTTCTTGTCAGTTTCCTAAGCAGAATTGAACTAGATATGGCTGTGTGTGTAGGAAGCACAGTTCTTTAGTTCTGAGCAAGCTCACTGTTCGGACCCCATAGGAAACACAGTAGAGTAGAAGAGTGCTCTTTTCTCTAAAGCAGAGTGTATTTCTTGTAAGGCGAGCTAGCGTTTGTTTCCCAGAACTAAATGGAGTTGAGTCTCGTGCAGTTTTTTGTCCTACGAGCAAGAGTTGTTTTCTGGTAAGACGAGTCACTATTGTGCTCCAATTGTCATACACAGTGCAAATAGCACTCAAATCTCTTCCCAGCAAGTACAGTGTATTGGACTGAAGATGATCTACTGTTCTTGTCAGTTTCCTAAGAAGAGTTGAACTAGATATGGTCCATGTGTGTAGGAAGCACAGTTCTTTTGTTCTGATCAAGCTCACTGTTTGGACCCCATAGGAAACACAGTAGAGTAGAAGAGTGCTCTTTTCTCTGAAGCAGAGTGTGTTTCTTGTAAGGTGAGCTAGCATTTGTTTCCCAGTCCTAAATGGCGTTGAATCACATGCAGTGTGTGGTCCTACGAGCAAGAGTTGTTTTCTGGTAAGGAAAGTCACTATTGCTCTCCCATTGCCATACACAGTGCAAATAGCACTCGCGTCTGTTCCCAGCAAGTACAGTGTATCGGACTGAAGAGGAACTACTGTTCTTGTCAGTTTCCTAAGCAGAGTTGAACTAGATAAGGACCGTGTATGTAGAAAGCACAGTTCTTTTGATCTGAGCAAGCTCACTGTTCTGGCCCTATAGGAAACACAGTAGAGTAGAAGAGTGCTCTTTTCTCAAAAGCAGAGTGCGTTTCATGTAAGGCGAGCTAGCATTTGTATCCTAGTCCTAAATGGAGTTGAATCACATGCAGTATGTGGTCCTACGAACAAGAGTTGTTTTCTGGTAAGGAAAGTCACTATTGTGCTCCCATTGCCATACACAGGGCAAATAGCACTCGCGTCTTTTCCCAGCAAGTACAGTGTATTGGACTGAATAGGAGCTACTGTTCTTGTCAGTTTCCTAAGCAGAGTTGAACTACATATAGTCCTTGTGTGTAGGAAGCACAGTTCTTATGTTCTGAGCAAGCTCACTGTTTGGACCTCATAGGAAACACAGTAGAGTAGAAGAGTGCTCTTTTCTCTAAAGCAGAGTGTGTTTCTTGTAAGGCGAGCTAGCGTTTGTTTCCCAGTCCTAAATGGAGTGGAATCACATGCAGTTTCTGTCCTACGAGCAAGAGTTGTTTTATGGTAAGAATAGTCACTATTGTGCTGCCATTGCCATACACAGGACAAATAGCACTGGCGTCTATTCGCAGCAAGTACAGTGTATTAGACTGAAGAGGATCTGCTGTTCTTGTCAGGTTCCGAAGAAGAATTGAACTAGATATGGCCGTGTGTGCAGGAAGCACAGTTCTTTTGTTCTGAGCAAGCTCACTGTTCGGACCCCATAGGAAACACAGTAGAGTAGAAGAGTGCTCTTTTCTCAAAAGCAGAGTGTGTTTTTTGTAAGGCAAGCTATCGTTTGTTTCCCAGTCCTAAATGGCGTTGAATCACATGCACTGTGTGGTCCTACAAGCAAGAGTTGTTTTCTGGTAAGGAAAGCCACTATTGTGCTCTCATTGCCATACACAGTGCAAATAGCACTCGCGTCTGTTCTTAGCAAGTACAGTGTATTGGACTGAAGAGGAGCTACTGTTCTTGTCAGTCTCCTAAGCAGAGTTGAACTAGATATGGCCCGTGTGTCTAGGAAGCACAGTTCATTTGTTCTGATCAAGCTCACTGTTTGGACCCCGTAGGAAACACAGTAGAGTAGAAGAGTGCTCTTTTCTCAAAAACCGAGTGTGTTTCTTGTAAGGCGAGCTAGCGTTTGTTTCCCAGTCCTAAATGGAGTTGAATCACATGCAGTTTTTTGTCCTACGAGCAAGAGTTGTTTTCTGGTAATGAAAGTCACTATTGCTCTCCCATTGCCATACACAGTGCAAATAGCACTCGCGTCTGTTCCCAGCAAGTACAGTGTATCGGACTGAAGAGGAGCTACTGTTCTTGTCAGTTTCCTAAGCAGAGTTGAACTAGATAAGGACCGTGTATGTAGAAAGCACAGTTCTTTTGATCTGAGCAAGCTCACTGTTCTGGCCCTATAGGAAACACAGTAGAGTACAAGAGTGCTCTTTTCTCAAAAGCAGAGTGCGTTTCATGTAAGGCGAGCTAGCGTTTGTTTCCTAGTCCTAAATGGAGTTGAATCACATGCAGTATGTGGTCCTACGAACAAGAGTTGTTTTCTGGTAAGGAAAGTCACTATTGTGCTCCCATTGCCATACACAGGGCAAATAGCACTCGCGTCTTTTCCCAGCAAGTACAGTGTATTGGACTGAATAGGAGCTACTGTTCTTGTCAGTTTCCTAAGCAGAGTTGAACTACATATAGTCCTTGTGTGTAGGAAGCACAGTTCTTATGTTCTGAGCAAGCTCACTGTTTGGACCCCATAGGAAACACAGTAGAGTAGAAGAGTGCTCTTTTCTCTAAAGCAGAGTGTGTTTCTTGTAAGGCGAGCTAGCGTTTGTTTCCCACTCCTAAATGGAGTGGAATCACATGCAGTTTCTGTCCTACGAGCAAGAGTTGTTTTATGGTAAGAATAGTCACTATTGTGCTGGCATTGCCATACACAGGACAAATAGCACTGGCGTCTATTCGCAGCAAGTACAGTGTATTGGACTGAAGAGGATCTGCTGTTCTTGTCAGGTTCCGAAGAAGAATTGAACTAGATATGGTCGATGTGTGTAGGAAGCACAGTTCTTTTGTTCTGAGCAAGCTCACTGTTTGGACCCAATAGGAAACACAGTAGAGTAGAAGAGTGCTCTTTTCTCAGAAGCAGAGTGTGTTTCTTGTAAGGCGAGCTAGCATTTGTTTCCCAGTCCTAAATGGCGTTGAATCACATGCAGTGTGTGGTCCTAGAGCAAGAGTTTTTTTCTGGTAAGGAAAGCCACCATTGTGCTCTCATTGCCATACACAGTGCAAACAGCACTCGCGTCTCTTCCCAGCAAGTACAGTGTATTTGACTGAAGAGGATCTACTGTTCTTGTCAGGTTCCTAAGCAGAATTGAACTAGATATGGCCGTGTGTGCAGGAAGCACAGTTCTTTTGTTCTGAGCAAGCTCACTGTTCGGACCCCATAGGAAACACAGTAGAGTAGAAGAGTGCTCTTTTCTCTAAAGCAGAGTGTGTTTCTTGTAAGGTGCACTAACGTTTGTTTCCCAGTACTAAATGGAGTTGAATCACATGCAGTTTCTGGTCCTACGAGCAAGAGTTGTTTTCTGGTAAGGAAAGTCACTATTGTGCTCCCTTTGCCATACATAGTGCAAATAGCACTCGCGTCTGTTCCCAGCAAGTACAGTGTATCGGACTGAAGAGGAGCTACTGTTATTGTCAGTTTCCTAAGCAGAGTTGAACTAGATATGGTTCATGTGTGTAGGAAGCACAGTTCTTTGTTCTGAGCAAGCTCACTGTTTGCACCCCATAGGAAACACAGTAGAGTAGAAGAGTGCTCTTTTCTCAAAAGCAGAGAGTGTTTCATGTAAGCGAGCTAGCATTTGTTTCCGAGTCCTAAACGTAGTTGAATCACATGCAGTTTCTGGTCCTACGAGCAAGAGTTGTTTTCTGGTAAGTAAAGTCACTATTGCTCTCCCATTGCCACACACAGTGCAAATAGCACTCGCGTCTTTTCCCAGCAAGTACAGTGTATCGGACTGAAGAGGAGCTACTGTTCTTGTCAGTCTCCTAAGCAGAGTTGAACTAGATATGGTCCATGTGTGTAGGAAGCACAGTTCTTTTGTTCTGAGCAAGCTCACTGTTTGGACCCCATAGGAAACACAGTAGAGTAGAAGAGTGCTCTTTTCTCAGAAGCAGAGTGTGTTTCTTGTAAGGTGAGCTAGCATTTGTTTCCCAGTCCTAAATGGCGTTGAATCACATGCACTGTGTGGTCCTACAAGCAAGAGTTGTTTTCTGGTAAGGAAAGCCACTATTGTGCTCTCATTGCCATACACAGTGCAAATAGCACTCGCGTCTGTTCTTAGCAAGTACAGTGTATTGGACTGAAGAGGAGCTACTGTTCTTGTCAGTCTCCTAAGCAGAGTTGAACTAGATATGGCCCCTGTGTCTAGGAAGCACAGTTCATTTGTTCTGATCAAGCTCACTGTTTGGACCCCGTAGGAAACACAGTAGAGTAGAAGAGTGCTCTTTTCTCAAAAGCAGAGTGTGTTTCTTGTAAGGCGAGCTAGCGTTTGTTTCCCAGTCCTAAATGGCGTTGAATCACATGCAGTGTGTGGTCCTACGAGCAAGAGTTGTTTTCTGGTAATGAAAGTCACTATTGCTCTCCCATTGCCATACACAGTGCAAATAGCACTCGCGTCTGTTCCCAGCAAGTACAGTGTATCGGACTGAAGAGGAGCTACTGTTCTTGTCAGTTTCCTAAGCAGAGTTGAACTAGATAAGGACCGTGTATGTAGAAAGCACAGTTCTTTTGATCTGAGCAAGCTCACTGTTCTGGCCCTATGGGAAACACAGTAGAGTAGAAGAGTGCTCTTTTCTCAAAAGCAGAGTGTGTTTCATGTAAGGCGAGCTAGCGTTTGTTTCCTAGTCCTAAATGGAGTTGAATCACATGCAGTATGTGGTCCTACGAACAAGAGTTGTTTTCTGGTAAGGAAAGTCACTATTGTGCTCCCATTGCCATACACAGGGCAAATAGCACTCGCGTCTTTTCCCAGCAAGTACAGTGTATTGGACTGAATAGGAGCTACCGTTCTTGTCAGTTTCCTAAGCAGAGTTGAACTACATATAGTCCTTGTGTGTAGGAAGCGCAGTTCTTATGTTCTGAGCAAGCTCACTGTTTGGACATCATAGGAAACACAGTAGAGTAGAAGAGTGCTCTTTTCTCTAAAGCAGAGTGTGTTTCTTGTAAGGCGAGCTAGCGTTTGTTTCCCACTCCTAAATGGAGTGGAATCACATGCAGTTTCTGTCCTACGAGCAAGAGTTGTTTTATGGTAAGAATAGTCACTATTGTGCTGCCATTGCCATACACAGGACAAATAGCACTGGCGTCTATTCGCAGCAAGTACAGTGTATTGGACTGAAGAGGATCTGCTGTTCTTGTCAGGTTCCGAAGAAGAATTGAACTAGATATGGCCGTGTGTGCAGGAAGCACAGTTCTTTTGTTCTGAGCAAGCTCACTGTTCGGACCCCATAGGAAACACAGTAGAGTGGAAGAGTGCTCTTTTCTCAAAAGCAGAGTGTGTTTTTGTAAGGCAAGCTATCATTTGTTTCTCAGTCCTAAATGGAGTTGAATCACATGCAGTTTCTGGTCCTAAGAGCAAGAGTTGTTTTCTGGTAAGGAAAGTCACTATTGTGCTCCCTTTGCCATACACAGTGCAAATAGCACTCGCGTCTGTTCCCAGCAAGTACAGTGTATCAGACTGAAGAGGAGCTACTGTTATTGTCAGTTTCCTAAGCAGAGTTGAACTAGATATGGTCCATGTGTGTAGGAAGCACAGTTCTTTGTTCTGAGCAAGCTCACTGTTTGAACCCCATAGGAAACACAGTAGAGTAGAAGAGTGCTCTTTTCTCAAAAGCAGAGAGTGTTTCATGTAAGGCGAGCTAGCATTTGTTTCCCAGTCCTAAACGGAGTTGAATCACATGCAGTTTCAGGTCATACGAGCAAGAGTTGTTTTCTGGTAAGGAAAGTCACTATTGCACTCCCATTGCCATACACAGTGTAAATAGCACTCGCGTCTGTTCCCAGCAAGTACAGTGTATTGGACTGAAGAGGAGCTACTATTCTTGTCAGTCTCCTAAGCAGAGTTGAACTAGATATGGTCCATGTGTTTAGGAAGCACAGTTCTTTGTTCTGAGCAAGCTCACTGTTTGGACCCCATAGGAAACACAGTAGAGTAGAAGAGTGCTCTTTTCTCAAAAGCAGAGAGTGTTTCATGTAAGGCAAGCTAGCATTTGTTTCCCAGTCTTAAACGGAGTTGAATCACATGCAGTTTCTGGTCCTAAGAGCAAGAGTTGTTTTCTGGTAAGGAAAGTCACTATTGTGCTTCCATTGCCATACACAGTGCAAATAGCACTCGCGTCTGTTCCCAGCAAGTACAGTGTATCGGACTGAAGAGGAGCTACTGTTCTTGTCAGTTTCCTAAGCAGAGTTTAACTAGATATGGCCCGTGTGTAGGAAGCACAGTTCTTTTGTTCTGAGCAGCTCACTGTTCTGGCCCTATAGGAAACACAGTATAGTAGAAGAGTGCTCTTTTCTTTAAAGCAGATTTTGTTTCTTGTAAGGCGAGCTAGCGTTTGTTTCCCAGTCCTAAATGGAGTTGAATCACATCCAGTTTCTGGTCCTACGAGCAAGAGTTGTTTAATGATAAGAATAGTCACTATTGTGCTGCCATTGCCATACACAGGACAAATAGCACTGGCGTCTGTTCCCAGCAGTACAGTGTATTGGACTGAAGAGGAGCTACTGTTCTTGTCAGTTTCCTAAGCAGAATTGAACTAGATATGGCTGTGTGTGTAGGAAGCACAGTTCTTTTGTTCTGAGCAAGCTCACTGTTCGGACCGCATAGGAAACACAGTAGAGTAGAAGAGTGCTCTTTTCTCTAAAGCAGAGTGTATTTCTTGTAAGGCGAGCTAGCGTTTGTTTCCCAGAACTAAATGGAGTTGAGTCTCGTGCAGTTTTTTGTCCTACGAGCAAGAGTTGTTTTCTGGTAAGACGAGTCACTATTGTGCTCCAATTGCCATACACAGTGCAAATAGCACTCGCGTCTCTTCCCCGCAAGTACAGAGTATTGGACTGAAGAGGAGCTACTGTACTTGTCAGTTTCCTAAGCAGAGTTGAACTAGATATGGTCCATGAGTGTAGGAAGCACAGTTCTTTTGTTCTGAGCAAGCTCACTGTTTGGACCCCTTAGGAAACACAGTAGAGTAGAAGAGTGCTCTTTTCTCAGAAGTAGAGTGTGTTTCTTGTAAGGTGATTTAGCATTTGTTTCCCAGTCCTAAATGGCGTTGAATCACATGCACTGTGTGGTCCTACAAGCAAGAGTTGATTTCTGGTAAGGAAAGCCACTATTGTGCTCTCATTGCCATACACAGTGCAAATAGCACTCGCGTCTGTTCTTAGCAAGTACAGTGTATTGGACTGAAGAGGAGCTACTGTTCTTGTCAGTCTCCTAAGCAGAGTTGAACTAGATATGGCCCGTGTGTCTAGGAAGCACAGTTCATTTGTTCTGATCAAGCTCACTGTTTGGACCCCATAGGAAACACAGTAGAGTAGAAGAGTGCTCTTTTCTCAGAGGGAGAGTGTGTTTCTTGTAAGGTGAGCTAGCATTTGTTTCCCAGTCCTAAATGGCGTTGAATCACATGCACTGTTGGTCCTACAAGCAAGAGTTGTTTTCTGGTAAGGAAAGCCACTATTGTGCTCTCATTGCCATACACAGTGCAAATAGCACTCGCGTCTGTTCTTAGCAAGTACAGTGTATTGGACTGAAGAGGAGCTACTGTTCTTGTCAGTCTCCTAAGCAGAGTTGAACTAGATATGGCCCGTGTGTCTAGGAAGCACAGTTCATTTGTTCTGATCAAGCTCACTGTTTGGACCCCGTAGGAAACACAGTAGAGTAGAAGAGTGCTCTTTTCTCAAAAGCAGAGTGTGTTTCTTGTAAGGCAAGCTAGCGTTTGTTTCCCAGTCCTAAATGGAGTTGAATCACATGCAGTTTTTTGTCCTACGAGCAAGAGTTGTTTTCTGGTAAGACGAGTCACTATTGTGCTCCAATTGCCATACACAGTGCAAATAGCACTCGCGTCTCTTCCCCGCAAGTACAGTGTATTGGACTGAAGAGGAGCTACTGTTCTTGTCAGTTTCCTAAGCAGAGTTGAACTAGATATGGTCCATGTGTGTAGGAAGTACAGTTCTTTTGTTCTGAGCAAGCTCACTGTTTGGACCCCATAGGAAACACAGTAGAGTAGAAGAGTGCTCTTTTCTCAAAAGCAGAGTGTGTTTCATGTAAGGCGAGCTAGCGTTTGTTTCCTAGTCCTAAATGGAGTTGAATCACATGCAGTATGTGGTCCTACGAACAAGAGTTGTTTTCTGGTAAGGAAAGTCACTATTGTGCTCCCATTGCCATACACAGGGCAAATAGCACTCGCGTCTTTTCCCAGCAAGTACAGTGTATTGGACTGAATAGGAGCTACTGTTCTTGTCAGTTTCCTAAGCAGAGTTGAACTAGATATGGCCCGTGTGTAGGAAGCACAGTTCTTATGTTCTGAGCAAGCTCACTGTTCTGGCCCATTAGGAAACACAGTAGAGTAGAAGAGTGCTCTTTTCTCTAAAGCAGATTTTGTTTCTTGTAAGGCGAGCTAGCGTTTGTTTCCCAGTCCTAAATGAAGTTGAATCACATGCAGTTTCTGGTCCTACGAGCTAGAGTTGTTTAATGATAAGAATAGTCACTATTGCGCTGCCATTGCCATACACAGGACAAATAGCACTGGCGTCTGTTCCCAGCAGTACAGTGTATTGGACTGAAGAGGAGCTACTGTTCTTGTCAGTCTTCTAAGCAGAGTTGAACTACATGTGGTCCATGTGTGTAGGAAGCACAGTTCTTTGTTCTGAGCAAGCTCACTGTTTGGACCCCATAGGAAACACAGTAGAGTAGAAGAGTGCTCTTTTCTCAAAAGCAGAGAGTGTTTCATGTAAGGCGAGCTAGCATTTGTTTCCCAGTCCTAAACGGAGTTGAATCACATGCAGTTTCTGGTCCTACGAGCAAGAGTTGTTTTCTGGTAAGGAAAGTCACTATTGCGCTCCCATTGCCATACACAGTGCAAATAGCACTCGCGTCTGTTCCCAGCAAGTACAGTGTATCGGACTGAAGAGGAGCTACTGTTCTTGTCAGTTTCCTAAGCAGAGTTTAACTAGATATGGCCCGTGTGTAGGAAGCACAGTTCTTTTGTTCTGAGCAGCTCACTGTTCTGGCCCTATAGGAAACACAGTATAGTAGAAGAGTGCTCTTTTCTTTAAAGCAGATTTTGTTTCTTGTAAGGCGAGATAGCGTTTGTTTCCCAGTCCTAAATGGAGTTGAATCACATCCAGTTTCTGGTCCTACGAGCAAGAGTTGTTTAATGATAAGAATAGTCACTATTGTGCTGCCATTGCCATACACAGGACAAATAGCACTGGCGTCTGTTCCCAGCAGTACAGTGTATTGGACTGAAGAGGAGCTACTGTTCTTGTCAGTTTCCTAAGCAGAATTGAACTAGATATGGCTGTGTGTGTAGGAAGCACAGTTCTTTTGTTCTGAGCAAGCTCACTGTTCGGACCCCATAGGAAACACAGTAGAGTAGAAGAGTGCTCTTTTCTCTAAAGCAGAGTGTATTTCTTGTAAGGCGAGCTAGCGTTTGTTTCCCAGACCTAAATGGAGTTGAGTCTCGTGCAGTTTTTTGTCCTACGAGCAAGAGTTGTTTTCTGGTAAGACGAGTCACTATTGTGCTCCAATTGCCATACACAGTGCAAATAGCACTCGCTTCTCTTCCCCGCAAGTACAGAGTATTGGACTGAAGAGGAGCTACTGTACTTGTCAGTTTCCTAAGCAGAGTTGAACTAGATATGGTCGATGAGTGTAGGAAGCACAGTTCTTTTGTTCTGAGCAAGCTCACTGTTTGGACCCCTTAGGAAACACAGTAGAGTAGAAGAGTGCTCTTTTCTCAGAAGCAGAGTGTGTTTCTTGTAAGGTGAGCTAGCATTTGTTTCCCAATCCTAAATGGCGTTGAATCACATGCACTGTTTGGTCCTACAAGCAAGAGTTGTTTTCTGGTAAGGAAAGCCACTATTGTGCTCTCATTGCCATACACAGTGCAAATAGCACTCGCGTCTGTTCTTAGCAAGTACAGTGTATTGGACTGAAGAGGAGCTACTGTTCTTGTCAGTCTCCTAAGCAGAGTTGAACTAGATATGGCCCCTGTGTCTAGGAAGCACAGTTCATTTGTTCTGATCAAGCTCACTGTTTGGACCCCATAGGAAACACAGTAGAGTAGAAGAGTGCTCTTTTCTCAGAAGCAGAGTGTGTTTCTTGTAAGGTGAGCTAGCATTTGTTTCCCAGTCCTAAATGGCGTTGAATCACATGCAGTGTGTGGTCCTACGAGCAAGAGTTGTTTTCTGGTAAGGAAAGTCACTATTGCTCTCCCATTGCCATACACAGTGCAAATAGCACTCGCGTCTGTTCCCAGCAAGTACAGTGTATCGGACTGAAGAGGAGCTACTGTTCTTGTCAGTTTCCTAAGCAGAGTTGAACTAGATAAGGACCGTGTATGTAGAAAGCACAGTTCTTTTGATCTGAGCAAGCTCACTGTTCTGGCCCTATAGGAAACACAGTAGAGTAGAAGAGTGCTCTTTTCTCAAAAGCAGAGTGTGTTTCTTGTAAGGTGAGCTAGCATTTGTTTCCCAGTCCTAAATGGCGTTGAATCACATGCACTGTGTGGTCCTACAAGCAAGAGTTGTTTTCTGGTAAGGAAAGCCACTATTGTGCTCTCATTGCCATACAAAGTGCAAATAGCACTCGCGTCTGTTCTTAGCAAGTAGAGTGTATTGGACTGAAGAGGAGCTACTGTTCTTGTCAGTCTCCTAAGCAGAGTTGAACTAGATATGGCCCGTGTGTCTAGGAAGCACAGTTCATTTGTTCTGATCAAGCTCACTGTTTGGACCCCATAGGAAACACAGTAGAGTAGAAGAGTGCTCTTTTCTCAGAAGCAGAGTGTGTTTCTTGTAAGGTGAGCTAGCATTTGTTTCCCAGTCCTAAATGGCGTTGAATCACATGCAGTGTGTGGTCCTACGAGCAAGAGTTGTTTTCTGGTAAGGAAAGTCACTATTGCTCTCCCATTGCCATACACAGTGCAAATAGCACTCGCGTCTGTTCCCAGCAAGTACAGTGTATCGGACTGAAGAGGAGCTACTGTTCTTGTCAGTTTCCTAAGCAGAGTTGAACTAGATAAGGACCGTGTATGTAGAAAGCACAGTTCTTTTGATCTGAGCAAGCTCACTGTTCTGGCCCTATAGGAAACACAGTAGAGTAGAAGAGTGCTCTTTTCTCAAAAGCAGAGTGTGTTTCTTGTAAGGTGAGCTAGCATTTGTTTCCCAGTCCTAAATGGCGTTGAATCACATGCAGTGTGTGGTCCTACAAGCAAGAGTTGTTTTCTGGTAAGGAAAGCCACTATTGTGCTCTCATTGTCATACACAGTGCAAATAGCACTCGCGTCTGTTCTTAGCAAGTACACTGTATTGGACTGAAGAGGAGCTACTGTTCTTGTCAGTCTCCTAAGCAGAGTTGAACTAGATATGGCCCGTGTGTCTAGGAAGCACAGTTCATTTGTTCTGATCAAGCTCACTGTTTGGACCCCATAGGAAACACAGTAGAGTAGAAGAGTGCTCTTTTCTCAGTAGCAGAGTGTGTTTCTTGTAAGGTGAGCTAGCATTTGTTTCCCAGTCCTAAATGGCGTTGAATCACATGCAGTGTGTGGTCCTACGAGCAAGAGTTGTTTTCTGGTAAGGAAAGTCACTATTGCTCTCCCATTGCCATACACAGTGCAAATAGCACTCGCGTCTGTTCCCAGCAAGTACAGTGTATCGGACTGAAGAGGAGCTACTGTTCTTGTCAGTTTCCTAAGCAGAGTTGAACTAGATAAGGACCGTGTATGTAGAAAGCACAGTTCTTTTGATCTGAGCAAGCTCACTGTTCTGGCCCTATAGGAAACACAGTAGAGTAGAAGAGTGCTCTTTTCTCAAAAGCAGAGTGCGTTTCATGTAAGGCGAGCTAGCGTTTGTTTCCTAGTCCTAAATGGAGTTGAATCACATGCAGTATGTGGTCCTACGAACAAGAGTTGTTTTCTGGTAAGGAAAGTCACTATTGTGCTCCCATTGCCATACACAGGGCAAATAGCACTCACGTCTTTTCCAGCAAGTACAGTGTATTGGACTGAATAGGAGCTACTGTTCTTGTCAGTTTCCTAAGCAGAGTTGAACTACATATAGTCCTTGTGTGTAGGAAGCACAGTTCTTATGTTCTGAGCAAGCTCACTGTTTGGACCCCATAGGAAACACAGTAGAGTGGAAGAGTGCTCTTTTCTCAAAAGCAGAGTGTGTTTTTGTAAGGCAAGCTATCATTTGTTTCTCAGTCCTAAATGGAGTTGAATCACATGCAGTTCCTGGTCCTAAGAGCAAGAGTTGTTTTCTGGTAAGGAAAGTCACTATTGTGCTCCCTTTGCCATACACAGTGCAAATAGCACTCGCGTCTGTTCCCAGCAAGTACAGTGTATCGGACTAAAGAGGAGCTACTGTTATTGTCAGTTTCCTAAGCAGAGTTGAACTAGATATGGTCCATGTGTGTAGGAAGCACAGTTCTTTGTTCTGAGCAAGCTCACTGTTTGGATCCCATAGGAAACACAGTAGAGTAGAAGAGTGCTCTTTTCTAAAAAGCAGAGAGTGTTTCATGTAAGGCGAGCTAGCATTTGTTTCCCAGTCCTAAACGGAGTTGAATCACATGCAGTTTCAGGTCATACGAGCAAGAGTTGTTTTCTGGTAAGGAAAGTCACTATTGCACTCCCATTGCCATACACAGGGTAAATAGCACTCGCGTCTGTTCCCAGCAAGTACAGTGTATCGGACTGAAGAGGAGCTACTATTCTTGTCAGTCTCCTAAGCAGAGTTGAACTAGATATGGTCCATGTGTTTAGGAAGCACAGTTCTTTGTTCTGAGCAAGCTCACTGTTTGGACCCCATAGGAAACACAGTAGAGTAGAAGATTGCTCTTTTCTCAAAAGCAGAGGGTGTTTCATGTAAGGCGAGCTAGCATTTGTTTCCCAGTCTTAAACGGAGTTGAATCCCATGCAGTTTCTGGTCCTACGAGCAAGAGTTGTTTTCTGGTAAGGAAAGTCACTATTGCGCTCCCATTGCCATACACAGTGCAAATAGCACTCGCGTCTGTTCCCAGCAAGTACAGTGTATCGGACTGAAGAGGAGCTACTGTTCTTGTCAGTTTCCTAAGCAGAGTTTAACTAGATATGGCCCGTGTGTAGGAAGCACAGTTCTTTTGTTCTGAGCAGCTCACTGTTCTGGCCCTATAGGAAACACAGTATAGTAGAAGAGTGCTCTTTTCTTTAAAGCAGATTTTGTTTCTTGTAAGACGAGCTAGCGTTTGTTTCCCAGTCCTAAATGGAGTTGAATCACATCCAGTTTCTGGTCCTACGAGCAAGAGTTGTTTAATGATAAGAATAGTCACTATTGTGCTGCCATTGCCATACACAGGACAAATAGCACTGGCGTCTGTTCCCAGCAGTACAGTGTATTGGACTGAAGAGGAGCTACTGTTCTTGTCAGTTTCCTAAGCAGAATTGAACTAGATATGGCTGTGTGTGTAGGAAGCACAGTTCTTTTGTTCTGAGCAAGCTCACTGTTCGGACCCCATAGGAAACACAGTAGAGTAGAAGAGTGCTCTTTTCTCTAAAGCAGAGTGTATTTCTTGTAAGAAGAGCTAGCGTTTGTTTCCCAGACCTAAATGGAGTTGAGTCTCGTGCAGTTTTTTGTCCTACGAGCAAGAGTTGTTTTCTGGTAAGACGAGTCACTATTGTGCTCCAATTGCCATACACAGTGCAAATAGCACTCGCGTCTCTTCCCCGCAAGTACAGAGTATTGGACTGAAGAGGAGCTACTGTACTTGTCAGTTTCCTAAGCAGAGTTGAACTAGATATGGTCCATGAGTGTAGGAAGCACAGTTCTTTTGTTCTGAGCAAGCTCACTGTTTGGACCCCTTAGGAAACACAGTAGAGTAGAAGAGTGCTCTTTTCTCAGAAGTAGAGTGTGTTTCTTGTAAGGTGATTTAGCATTTGTTTCCCAGTCCTAAATGGCGTTGAATCACATGCACTGTGTGGTCCTACAAGCAAGAGTTGATTTCTGGTAAGGAAAGCCACTATTGTGCTCTCATTGCCATACACAGTGCAAATAGCACTCGCGTCTGTTCTTAGCAAGTACAGTGTATTGGACTGAAGAGGAGCTACTGTTCTTGTCAGTCTCCTAAGCAGAGTTGAACTAGATATGGCCCGTGTGTCTAGGAAGCACAGTTCATTTGTTCTGATCAAGCTCACTGTTTGGACCCCATAGGAAACACAGTAGAGTAGAAGAGTGCTCTTTTCTCAGAGGCAGAGTGTGTTTCTTGTAAGGTGAGCTAGCATTTGTTTCCCAGTCCTAAATGGCGTTGAATCACATGCACTGTTGGTCCTACAAGCAAGAGTTGTTTTCTGGTAAGGAAAGCCACTATTGTGCTCTCATTGCCATACACAGTGCAAATAGCACTCGCGTCTGTTCTTAGCAAGTACAGTGTATTGGACTGAAGAGGAGCTACTGTTCTTGTCAGTCTCCTAAGCAGAGTTGAACTAGATATGGCCCGTGTGTCTAGGAAGCACAGTTCATTTGTTCTGATCAAGCTCACTGTTTGGACCCCGTAGGAAACACAGTAGAGTAGAAGAGTGCTCTTTTCTCAAAAGCAGAGTGTGTTTCTTGTAAGGCAAGCTAGCGTTTGTTTCCCAGTCCTAAATGGAGTTGAATCACATGCAGTTTTTTGTCCTACGAGCAAGAGTTGTTTTCTGGTAAGACGAGTCACTATTGTGCTCCAATTGCCATACACAGTGCAAATAGCACTCGCGTCTCTTCCCCGCAAGTACAGTGTATTGGACTGAAGAGGAGCTACTGTTCTTGTCAGTTTCCTAAGCAGAGTTGAACTAGATATGGTCCATGTGTGTAGGAAGTACAGTTCTTTTGTTCTGAGCAAGCTCACTGTTTGGACCCCATAGGAAACACAGTAGAGTAGAAGAGTGCTCTTTTCTCAAAAGCAGAGTGTGTTTCATGTAAGGCGAGCTAGCGTTTGTTTCCTAGTCCTAAATGGAGTTGAATCACATGCAGTATGTGGTCCTACGAACAAGAGTTGTTTTCTGGTAAGGAAAGTCACTATTGTGCTCCCATTGCCATACACAGGGCAAATAGCACTCGCGTCTTTTCCCAGCAAGTACAGTGTATTGGACTGAATAGGAGCTACTGTTCTTGTCAGTTTCCTAAGCAGAGTTGAACTAGATATGGCCCGTGTGTAGGAAGCACAGTTCTTATGTTCTGAGCAAGCTCACTGTTCTGGCCCATTAGGAAACACAGTAGAGTAGAAGAGTGCTCTTTTCTCTAAAGCAGATTTTGTTTCTTGTAAGGCGAGCTAGCGTTTGTTTCCCAGTCCTAAATGAAGTTGAATCACATGCAGTTTCTGGTCCTACGAGCTAGAGTTGTTTAATGATAAGAATAGTCACTATTGCGCTGCCATTGCCATACACAGGACAAATAGCACTGGCGTCTGTTCCCAGCAGTACAGTGTATTGGACTGAAGAGGAGCTACTGTTCTTGTCAGTCTTCTAAGCAGAGTTGAACTACATGTGGTCCATGTGTGTAGGAAGCACAGTTCTTTGTTCTGAGCAAGCTCACTGTTTGGACCCCATAGGAAACACAGTAGAGTAGAAGAGTGCTCTTTTCTCAAAAGCAGAGAGTGTTTCATGTAAGGCGAGCTAGCATTTGTTTCCCAGTCCTAAACGGAGTTGAATCACATGCAGTTTCTGGTCCTACGAGCAAGAGTTGTTTTCTGGTAAGGAAAGTCACTATTGCGCTCCCATTGCCATACACAGTGCAAATAGCACTCGCGTCTGTTCCCAGCAAGTACAGTGTATCGGACTGAAGAGGAGCTACTGTTCTTGTCAGTTTCCTAAGCAGAGTTTAACTAGATATGGCCCGTGTGTAGGAAGCACAGTTCTTTTGTTCTGAGCAGCTCACTGTTCTGGCCCTATAGGAAACACAGTATAGTAGAAGAGTGCTCTTTTCTTTAAAGCAGATTTTGTTTCTTGTAAGGCGAGATAGCGTTTGTTTCCCAGTCCTAAATGGAGTTGAATCACATCCAGTTTCTGGTCCTACGAGCAAGAGTTGTTTAATGATAAGAATAGTCACTATTGTGCTGCCATTGCCATACACAGGACAAATAGCACTGGCGTCTGTTCCCAGCAGTACAGTGTATTGGACTGAAGAGGAGCTACTGTTCTTGTCAGTTTCCTAAGCAGAATTGAACTAGATATGGCTGTGTGTGTAGGAAGCACAGTTCTTTTGTTCTGAGCAAGCTCACTGTTCGGACCCCATAGGAAACACAGTAGAGTAGAAGAGTGCTCTTTTCTCTAAAGCAGAGTGTATTTCTTGTAAGGCGAGCTAGCGTTTGTTTCCCAGACCTAAATGGAGTTGAGTCTCGTGCAGTTTTTTGTCCTACGAGCAAGAGTTGTTTTCTGGTAAGACGAGTCACTATTGTGCTCCAATTGCCATACACAGTGCAAATAGCACTCGCTTCTCTTCCCCGCAAGTACAGAGTATTGGACTGAAGAGGAGCTACTGTACTTGTCAGTTTCCTAAGCAGAGTTGAACTAGATATGGTCGATGAGTGTAGGAAGCACAGTTCTTTTGTTCTGAGCAAGCTCACTGTTTGGACCCCTTAGGAAACACAGTAGAGTAGAAGAGTGCTCTTTTCTCAGAAGCAGAGTGTGTTTCTTGTAAGGTGAGCTAGCATTTGTTTCCCAATCCTAAATGGCGTTGAATCACATGCACTGTTTGGTCCTACAAGCAAGAGTTGTTTTCTGGTAAGGAAAGCCACTATTGTGCTCTCATTGCCATACACAGTGCAAATAGCACTCGCGTCTGTTCTTAGCAAGTACAGTGTATTGGACTGAAGAGGAGCTACTGTTCTTGTCAGTCTCCTAAGCAGAGTTGAACTAGATATGGCCCCTGTGTCTAGGAAGCACAGTTCATTTGTTCTGATCAAGCTCACTGTTTGGACCCCATAGGAAACACAGTAGAGTAGAAGAGTGCTCTTTTCTCAGAAGCAGAGTGTGTTTCTTGTAAGGTGAGCTAGCATTTGTTTCCCAGTCCTAAATGGCGTTGAATCACATGCAGTGTGTGGTCCTACGAGCAAGAGTTGTTTTCTGGTAAGGAAAGTCACTATTGCTCTCCCATTGCCATACACAGTGCAAATAGCACTCGCGTCTGTTCCCAGCAAGTACAGTGTATCGGACTGAAGAGGAGCTACTGTTCTTGTCAGTTTCCTAAGCAGAGTTGAACTAGATAAGGACCGTGTATGTAGAAAGCACAGTTCTTTTGATCTGAGCAAGCTCACTGTTCTGGCCCTATAGGAAACACAGTAGAGTAGAAGAGTGCTCTTTTCTCAAAAGCAGAGTGTGTTTCTTGTAAGGTGAGCTAGCATTTGTTTCCCAGTCCTAAATGGCGTTGAATCACATGCACTGTGTGGTCCTACAAGCAAGAGTTGTTTTCTGGTAAGGAAAGCCACTATTGTGCTCTCATTGCCATACAAAGTGCAAATAGCACTCGCGTCTGTTCTTAGCAAGTACAGTGTATTGGACTGAAGAGGAGCTACTGTTCTTGTCAGTCTCCTAAGCAGAGTTGAACTAGATATGGCCCGTGTGTCTAGGAAGCACAGTTCATTTGTTCTGATCAAGCTCACTGTTTGGACCCCATAGGAAACACAGTAGAGTAGAAGAGTGCTCTTTTCTCAGAAGCAGAGTGTGTTTCTTGTAAGGTGAGCTAGCATTTGTTTCCCAGTCCTAAATGGCGTTGAATCACATGCAGTGTGTGGTCCTACGAGCAAGAGTTGTTTTCTGGTAAGGAAAGTCACTATTGCTCTCCCATTGCCATACACAGTGCAAATAGCACTCGCGTCTGTTCCCAGCAAGTACAGTGTATCGGACTGAAGAGGAGCTACTGTTCTTGTCAGTTTCCTAAGCAGAGTTGAACTAGATAAGGACCGTGTATGTAGAAAGCACAGTTCTTTTGATCTGAGCAAGCTCACTGTTCTGGCCCTATAGGAAACACAGTAGAGTAGAAGAGTGCTCTTTTCTCAAAAGCAGAGTGTGTTTCTTGTAAGGTGAGCTAGCATTTGTTTCCCAGTCCTAAATGGCGTTGAATCACATGCAGTGTGTGGTCCTACAAGCAAGAGTTGTTTTCTGGTAAGGAAAGCCACTATTGTGCTCTCATTGTCATACACAGTGCAAATAGCACTCGCGTCTGTTCTTAGCAAGTACACTGTATTGGACTGAAGAGGAGCTACTGTTCTTGTCAGTCTCCTAAGCAGAGTTGAACTAGATATGGCCCGTGTGTCTAGGAAGCACAGTTCATTTGTTCTGATCAAGCTCACTGTTTGGACCCCATAGGAAACACAGTAGAGTAGAAGAGTGCTCTTTTCTCAGTAGCAGAGTGTGTTTCTTGTAAGGTGAGCTAGCATTTGTTTCCCAGTCCTAAATGGCGTTGAATCACATGCAGTGTGTGGTCCTACGAGCAAGAGTTGTTTTCTGGTAAGGAAAGTCACTATTGCTCTCCCATTGCCATACACAGTGCAAATAGCACTCGCGTCTGTTCCCAGCAAGTACAGTGTATCGGACTGAAGAGGAGCTACTGTTCTTGTCAGTTTCCTAAGCAGAGTTGAACTAGATAAGGACCGTGTATGTAGAAAGCACAGTTCTTTTGATCTGAGCAAGCTCACTGTTCTGGCCCTATAGGAAACACAGTAGAGTAGAAGAGTGCTCTTTTCTCAAAAGCAGAGTGCGTTTCATGTAAGGCGAGCTAGCGTTTGTTTCCTAGTCCTAAATGGAGTTGAATCACATGCAGTATGTGGTCCTACGAACAAGAGTTGTTTTCTGGTAAGGAAAGTCACTATTGTGCTCCCATTGCCATACACAGGGCAAATAGCACTCACGTCTTTTCCCAGCAAGTACAGTGTATTGGACTGAATAGGAGCTACTGTTCTTGTCAGTTTCCTAAGCAGAGTTGAACTACATATAGTCCTTGTGTGTAGGAAGCACAGTTCTTATGTTCTGAGCAAGCTCACTGTTTGGACCCCATAGGAAACACAGTAGAGTGGAAGAGTGCTCTTTTCTCAAAAGCAGAGTGTGTTTTTGTAAGGCAAGCTATCATTTGTTTCTCAGTCCTAAATGGAGTTGAATCACATGCAGTTCCTGGTCCTAAGAGCAAGAGTTGTTTTCTGGTAAGGAAAGTCACTATTGTGCTCCCTTTGCCATACACAGTGCAAATAGCACTCGCGTCTGTTCCCAGCAAGTACAGTGTATCGGACTAAAGAGGAGCTACTGTTATTGTCAGTTTCCTAAGCAGAGTTGAACTAGATATGGTCCATGTGTGTAGGAAGCACAGTTCTTTGTTCTGAGCAAGCTCACTGTTTGGATCCCATAGGAAACACAGTAGAGTAGAAGAGTGCTCTTTTCTAAAAAGCAGAGAGTGTTTCATGTAAGGCGAGCTAGCATTTGTTTCCCAGTCCTAAACGGAGTTGAATCACATGCAGTTTCAGGTCATACGAGCAAGAGTTGTTTTCTGGTAAGGAAAGTCACTATTGCACTCCCATTGCCATACACAGGGTAAATAGCACTCGCGTCTGTTCCCAGCAAGTACAGTGTATCGGACTGAAGAGGAGCTACTATTCTTGTCAGTCTCCTAAGCAGAGTTGAACTAGATATGGTCCATGTGTTTAGGAAGCACAGTTCTTTGTTCTGAGCAAGCTCACTGTTTGGACCCCATAGGAAACACAGTAGAGTAGAAGATTGCTCTTTTCTCAAAAGCAGAGGGTGTTTCATGTAAGGCGAGCTAGCATTTGTTTCCCAGTCTTAAACGGAGTTGAATCACATGCAGTTTCTGGTCCTACGAGCAAGAGTTGTTTTCTGGTAAGGAAAGTCACTATTGCGCTCCCATTGCCATACACAGTGCAAATAGCACTCGCGTCTGTTCCCAGCAAGTACAGTGTATCGGACTGAAGAGGAGCTACTGTTCTTGTCAGTTTCCTAAGCAGAGTTTAACTAGATATGGCCCGTGTGTAGGAAGCACAGTTCTTTTGTTCTGAGCAGCTCACTGTTCTGGCCCTATAGGAAACACAGTATAGTAGAAGAGTGCTCTTTTCTTTAAAGCAGATTTTGTTTCTTGTAAGACGAGCTAGCGTTTGTTTCCCAGTCCTAAATGGAGTTGAATCACATCCAGTTTCTGGTCCTACGAGCAAGAGTTGTTTAATGATAAGAATAGTCACTATTGTGCTGCCATTGCCATACACAGGACAAATAGCACTGGCGTCTGTTCCCAGCAGTACAGTGTATTGGACTGAAGAGGAGCTACTGTTCTTGTCAGTTTCCTAAGCAGAATTGAACTAGATATGGCTGTGTGTGTAGGAAGCACAGTTCTTTTGTTCTGAGCAAGCTCACTGTTCGGACCCCATAGGAAACACAGTAGAGTAGAAGAGTGCTCTTTTCTCTAAAGCAGAGTGTATTTCTTGTAAGGCGAGCTAGCGTTTGTTTCCCAGACCTAAATGGAGTTGAGTCTCGTGCAGTTTTTTGTCCTACGAGCAAGAGTTGTTTTCTGGTAAGACGAGTCACTATTGTGCTCCAATTGCCATACACAGTGCAAATAGCACTCGCGTCTCTTCCCCGCAAGTACAGAGTATTGGACTGAAGAGGAGCTACTGTACTTGTCAGTTTCCTAAGCAGAGTTGAACTAGATATGGTCCATGAGTGTAGGAAGCACAGTTCTTTTGTTCTGAGCAAGCTCACTGTTTGGACCCCTTAGGAAACACAGTAGAGTAGAAGAGTGCTCTTTTCTCAGAAGTAGAGTGTGTTTCTTGTAAGGTGATTTAGCATTTGTTTCCCAGTCCTAAATGGCGTTGAATCACATGCACTGTGTGGTCCTACAAGCAAGAGTTGATTTCTGGTAAGGAAAGCCACTATTGTGCTCTCATTGCCATACACAGTGCAAATAGCACTCGCGTCTGTTCTTAGCAAGTACAGTGTATTGGACTGAAGAGGAGCTACTGTTCTTGTCAGTCTCCTAAGCAGAGTTGAACTAGATATGGCCCGTGTGTCTAGGAAGCACAGTTCATTTGTTCTGATCAAGCTCACTGTTTGGACCCCATAGGAAACACAGTAGAGTAGAAGAGTGCTCTTTTCTCAGAGGCAGAGTGTGTTTCTTGTAAGGTGAGCTAGCATTTGTTTCCCAGTCCTAAATGGCGTTGAATCACATGCACTGTTGGTCCTACAAGCAAGAGTTGTTTTCTGGTAAGGAAAGCCACTATTGTGCTCTCATTGCCATACACAGTGCAAATAGCACTCGCGTCTGTTCTTAGCAAGTACAGTGTATTGGACTGAAGAGGAGCTACTGTTCTTGTCAGTCTCCTAAGCAGAGTTGAACTAGATATGGCCCGTGTGTCTAGGAAGCACAGTTCATTTGTTCTGATCAAGCTCACTGTTTGGACCCCGTAGGAAACACAGTAGAGTAGAAGAGTGCTCTTTTCTCAAAAGCAGAGTGTGTTTCTTGTAAGGCAAGCTAGCGTTTGTTTCCCAGTCCTAAATGGAGTTGAATCACATGCAGTTTTTTGTCCTACGAGCAAGAGTTGTTTTCTGGTAAGACGAGTCACTATTGTGCTCCAATTGCCATACACAGTGCAAATAGCACTCGCGTCTCTTCCCCGCAAGTACAGTGTATTGGACTGAAGAGGAGCTACTGTTCTTGTCAGTTTCCTAAGCAGAGTTGAACTAGATATGGTCCATGTGTGTAGGAAGTACAGTTCTTTTGTTCTGAGCAAGCTCACTGTTTGGACCCCATAGGAAACACAGTAGAGTAGAAGAGTGCTCTTTTCTCAAAAGCAGAGTGTGTTTCATGTAAGGCGAGCTAGCGTTTGTTTCCTAGTCCTAAATGGAGTTGAATCACATGCAGTATGTGGTCCTACGAACAAGAGTTGTTTTCTGGTAAGGAAAGTCACTATTGTGCTCCCATTGCCATACACAGGGCAAATAGCACTCGCGTCTTTTCCCAGCAAGTACAGTGTATTGGACTGAATAGGAACTACTGTTCTTGTCAGTTTCCTAAGCAGAGTTGAACTAGATATGGCCCGTGTGTAGGAAGCACAGTTCTTATGTTCTGAGCAAGCTCACTGTTCTGGCCCATTAGGAAACACAGTAGAGTAGAAGAGTGCTCTTTTCTCTAAAGCAGATTTTGTTTCTTGTAAGGCGAGCTAGCGTTTGTTTCCCAGTCCTAAATGAAGTTGAATCACATGCAGTTTCTGGTCCTACGAGCTAGAGTTGTTTAATGATAAGAATAGTCACTATTGCGCTGCCATTGCCATACACAGGACAAATAGCACTGGCGTCTGTTCCCAGCAGTACAGTGTATTGGACTGAAGAGGAGCTACTGTTCTTGTCAGTCTTCTAAGCAGAGTTGAACTACATGTGGTCCATGTGTGTAGGAAGCACAGTTCTTTGTTCTGAGCAAGCTCACTGTTTGGACCCCATAGGAAACACAGTAGAGTAGAAGAGTGCTCTTTTCTCAAAAGCAGAGAGTGTTTCATGTAAGGCGAGCTAGCATTTGTTTCCCAGTCCTAAACGGAGTTGAATCACATGCAGTTTCTGGTCCTACGAGCAAGAGTTGTTTTCTGGTAAGGAAAGTCACTATTGCGCTCCCATTGCCATACACAGTGCAAATAGCACTCGCGTCTGTTCCCAGCAAGTACAGTGTATCGGACTGAAGAGGAGCTACTGTTCTTGTCAGTTTCCTAAGCAGAGTTTAACTAGATATGGCCCGTGTGTAGGAAGCACAGTTCTTTTGTTCTGAGCAGCTCACTGTTCTGGCCCTATAGGAAACACAGTATAGTAGAAGAGTGCTCTTTTCTTTAAAGCAGATTTTGTTTCTTGTAAGGCGAGATAGCGTTTGTTTCCCAGTCCTAAATGGAGTTGAATCACATCCAGTTTCTGGTCCTACGAGCAAGAGTTGTTTAATGATAAGAATAGTCACTATTGTGCTGCCATTGCCATACACAGGACAAATAGCACTGGCGTCTGTTCCCAGCAGTACAGTGTATTGGACTGAAGAGGAGCTACTGTTCTTGTCAGTTTCCTAAGCAGAATTGAACTAGATATGGCTGTGTGTGTAGGAAGCACAGTTCTTTTGTTCTGAGCAAGCTCACTGTTCGGACCCCATAGGAAACACAGTAGAGTAGAAGAGTGCTCTTTTCTCTAAAGCAGAGTGTATTTCTTGTAAGGCGAGCTAGCGTTTGTTTCCCAGACCTAAATGGAGTTGAGTCTCGTGCAGTTTTTTGTCCTACGAGCAAGAGTTGTTTTCTGGTAAGACGAGTCACTATTGTGCTCCAATTGCCATACACAGTGCAAATAGCACTCGCTTCTCTTCCCCGCAAGTACAGAGTATTGGACTGAAGAGGAGCTACTGTACTTGTCAGTTTCCTAAGCAGAGTTGAACTAGATATGGTCGATGAGTGTAGGAAGCACAGTTCTTTTGTTCTGAGCAAGCTCACTGTTTGGACCCCTTAGGAAACACAGTAGAGTAGAAGAGTGCTCTTTTCTCAGAAGCAGAGTGTGTTTCTTGTAAGGTGAGCTAGCATTTGTTTCCCAATCCTAAATGGCGTTGAATCACATGCACTGTTTGGTCCTACAAGCAAGAGTTGTTTTCTGGTAAGGAAAGCCACTATTGTGCTCTCATTGCCATACACAGTGCAAATAGCACTCGCGTCTGTTCTTAGCAAGTACAGTGTATTGGACTGAAGAGGAGCTACTGTTCTTGTCAGTCTCCTAAGCAGAGTTGAACTAGATATGGCCCCTGTGTCTAGGAAGCACAGTTCATTTGTTCTGATCAAGCTCACTGTTTGGACCCCATAGGAAACACAGTAGAGTAGAAGAGTGCTCTTTTCTCAGAAGCAGAGTGTGTTTCTTGTAAGGTGAGCTAGCATTTGTTTCCCAGTCCTAAATGGCGTTGAATCACATGCAGTGTGTGGTCCTACGAGCAAGAGTTGTTTTCTGGTAAGGAAAGTCACTATTGCTCTCCCATTGCCATACACAGTGCAAATAGCACTCGCGTCTGTTCCCAGCAAGTACAGTGTATCGGACTGAAGAGGAGCTACTGTTCTTGTCAGTTTCCTAAGCAGAGTTGAACTAGATAAGGACCGTGTATGTAGAAAGCACAGTTCTTTTGATCTGAGCAAGCTCACTGTTCTGGCCCTATAGGAAACACAGTAGAGTAGAAGAGTGCTCTTTTCTCAAAAGCAGAGTGTGTTTCTTGTAAGGTGAGCTAGCATTTGTTTCCCAGTCCTAAATGGCGTTGAATCACATGCACTGTGTGGTCCTACAAGCAAGAGTTGTTTTCTGGTAAGGAAAGCCACTATTGTGCTCTCATTGCCATACAAAGTGCAAATAGCACTCGCGTCTGTTCTTAGCAAGTACAGTGTATTGGACTGAAGAGGAGCTACTGTTCTTGTCAGTCTCCTAAGCAGAGTTGAACTAGATATGGCCCGTGTGTCTAGGAAGCACAGTTCATTTGTTCTGATCAAGCTCACTGTTTGGACCCCATAGGAAACACAGTAGAGTAGAAGAGTGCTCTTTTCTCAGAAGCAGAGTGTGTTTCTTGTAAGGTGAGCTAGCATTTGTTTCCCAGTCCTAAATGGCGTTGAATCACATGCAGTGTGTGGTCCTACGAGCAAGAGTTGTTTTCTGGTAAGGAAAGTCACTATTGCTCTCCCATTGCCATACACAGTGCAAATAGCACTCGCGTCTGTTCCCAGCAAGTACAGTGTATCGGACTGAAGAGGAGCTACTGTTCTTGTCAGTTTCCTAAGCAGAGTTGAACTAGATAAGGACCGTGTATGTAGAAAGCACAGTTCTTTTGATCTGAGCAAGCTCACTGTTCTGGCCCTATAGGAAACACAGTAGAGTAGAAGAGTGCTCTTTTCTCAAAAGCAGAGTGTGTTTCTTGTAAGGTGAGCTAGCATTTGTTTCCCAGTCCTAAATGGCGTTGAATCACATGCAGTGTGTGGTCCTACAAGCAAGAGTTGTTTTCTGGTAAGGAAAGCCACTATTGTGCTCTCATTGTCATACACAGTGCAAATAGCACTCGCGTCTGTTCTTAGCAAGTACACTGTATTGGACTGAAGAGGAGCTACTGTTCTTGTCAGTCTCCTAAGCAGAGTTGAACTAGATATGGCCCGTGTGTCTAGGAAGCACAGTTCATTTGTTCTGATCAAGCTCACTGTTTGGACCCCATAGGAAAGACAGTAGAGTAGAAGAGTGCTCTTTTCTCAGTAGCAGAGTGTGTTTCTTGTAAGGTGAGCTAGCATTTGTTTCCCAGTCCTAAATGGCGTTGAATCACATGCAGTGTGTGGTCCTACGAGCAAGAGTTGTTTTCTGGTAAGGAAAGTCACTATTGCTCTCCCATTGCCATACACAGTGCAAATAGCACTCGCGTCTGTTCCCAGCAAGTACAGTGTATCGGACTGAAGAGGAGCTACTGTTCTTGTCAGTTTCCTAAGCAGAGTTGAACTAGATAAGGACCGTGTATGTAGAAAGCACAGTTCTTTTGATCTGAGCAAGCTCACTGTTCTGGCCCTATAGGAAACACAGTAGAGTAGAAGAGTGCTCTTTTCTCAAAAGCAGAGTGCGTTTCATGTAAGGCGAGCTAGCGTTTGTTTCTTAGTCCTAAATGGAGTTGAATCACATGCAGTATGTGGTCCTACGAACAAGAGTTGTTTTCTGGTAAGGAAAGTCACTATTGTGCTCCCATTGCCATACACAGGGCAAATAGCACTCACGTCTTTTCCCAGCAAGTACAGTGTATTGGACTGAATAGGAGCTACTGTTCTTGTCAGTTTCCTAAGCAGAGTTGAACTACATATAGTCCTTGTGTGTAGGAAGCACAGTTCTTATGTTCTGAGCAAGCTCACTGTTTGGACCCCATAGGAAACACAGTAGAGTGGAAGAGTGCTCTTTTCTCAAAAGCAGAGTGTGTTTTTGTAAGGCAAGCTATCATTTGTTTCTCAGTCCTAAATGGAGTTGAATCACATGCAGTTCCTGGTCCTAAGAGCAAGAGTTGTTTTCTGGTAAGGAAAGTCACTATTGTGCTCCCTTTGCCATACACAGTGCAAATAGCACTCGCGTCTGTTCCCAGCAAGTACAGTGTATCGGACTAAAGAGGAGCTACTGTTATTGTCAGTTTCCTAAGCAGAGTTGAACTAGATATGGTCCATGTGTGTAGGAAGCACAGTTCTTTGTTCTGAGCAAGCTCACTGTTTGGATCCCATAGGAAACACAGTAGAGTAGAAGAGTGCTCTTTTCTCTAAAGCAGAGAGTGTTTCATGTAAGGCGAGCTAGCATTTGTTTCCCAGTCCTAAACGGAGTTGAATCACATGCAGTTTCAGGTCATACGAGCAAGAGTTGTTTTCT
This sequence comes from Peromyscus eremicus, assembly GCF_949786415.1. Classification (NCBI taxonomy): domain Eukaryota; kingdom Metazoa; phylum Chordata; class Mammalia; order Rodentia; family Cricetidae; genus Peromyscus; species Peromyscus eremicus. Next base: position 30,774 of record NW_026735673.1, read on the forward strand.
GGTAAGGAAAGTCACTATTGCACTCCCATTGCCATACACAGGGTAAATAGCACTCGCGTCTGTTCCCAGCAAGTACAGTGTATCGGACTGAAGAGGAGCTACTATTCTTGTCAGTCTCCTAAGCAGAGTTGAACTAGATATGGTCCATGTGTTTAGGAAGCACAGTTCTTTGTTCTGAGCAAGCTCACTGTTTGGACCCCATAGGAAACACAGTAGAGTAGAAGATTGCTCTTTTCTCAAAAGCAGAGGGTGTTTCATGTAAGGCGAGCTAGCATTTGTTTCCCAGTCTTAAACGGAGTTGAATCACATGCAGTTTCTGGTCCTACGAGCAAGAGTTGTTTTCTGGTAAGGAAAGTCACTATTGCGCTCCCATTGCCATACACAGTGCAAATAGCACTCGCGTCTGTTCCCAGCAAGTACAGTGTATCGGACTGAAGAGGAGCTACTGTTCTTGTCAGTTTCCTAAGCAGAGTTTAACTAGATATGGCCCGTGTGTAGGAAGCACAGTTCTTTTGTTCTGAGCAGCTCACTGTTCTGGCCCTATAGGAAACACAGTATAGTAGAAGAGTGCTCTTTTCTTTAAAGCAGATTTTGTTTCTTGTAAGATGAGCTAGCGTTTGTTTCCCAGTCCTAAATGGAGTTGAATCACATCCAGTTTCTGGTCCTACGAGCAAGAGTTGTTTAATGATAAGAATAGTCACTATTGTGCTGCCATTGCCATACACAGGACAAATAGCACTGGCGTCTGTTCCCAGCAGTACAGTGTATTGGACTGAAGAGGAGCTACTGTTCTTGTCAGTTTCCTAAGCAGAATTGAACTAGATATGGCTGTGTGTGTAGGAAGCACAGTTCTTTTGTTCTGAGCAAGCTCACTGTTCGGACCCCATAGGAAACACAGTAGAGTAGAAGAGTGCTCTTTTCTCTAAAGCAGAGTGTATTTCTTGTAAGGCGAGCTAGCGTTTGTTTCCCAGACCTAAATGGAGTTGAGTCTCATGCAGTTTTTTGTCCTACGAGCAAGAGTTGTTTTCTGGTAAGACGAGTCACTATTGTGCTCCAATTGCCATACACAGTGCAAATAGCACTCGCGTCTCTTCCCCGCAAGTACAGAGTATTGGACTGAAGAGGAGCTACTGTACTTGTCAGTTTCCTAAGCAGAGTTGAACTAGATATGGTCCATGAGTGTAGGAAGCACAGTTCCTGTTCTGAGCAAGCTCACTGTTTGGACCCCTTAGGAAACACAGTAGAGTAGAAGAGTGCTCTTTTCTCAGAAGCAGAGTGTGTTTCTTGTAAGGTGAGCTAGCATTTGTTTCCCAGTCCTAAATGGCGTTGAATCACATGCACTGTGTGGTCCTACAAGCAAGAGTTGTTTTCTGGTAAGGAAAGCCACTATTGTGCTCTCATTGCCATACACAGTGCAAATAGCACTCGCGTCTGTTCTTAACAAGTACAGTGTATTGGACTGAAGAGGAGCTACTGTTCTTGTCAGTCTCCTAAGCAGAGTTGAACTAGATATGGCCCGTGTGTCTAGGAAGCACAGTTCATTTGTTCTGATCAAGCTCACTGTTTGGACCCCATAGGAAACACAGTAGAGTAGAAGAGTGCTCTTTTCTCAGAAGCAGAGTGTGTTTCTTGTAAGGTGAGCTAGCATTTGTTTCCCAGTCCTAAATGGCGTTGAATCACATGCAGTGTGTGGTCCTACGAGCAAGAGTTGTTTTCTGGTAAGGAAAGTCACTATTGCTCTCCCATTGCCATACACAGTGCAAATAGCACTCGCGTCTGTTCCCAGCAAGTACAGTGTATCGGACTGAAGAGGAGCTACTGTTCTTGTCAGTTTCCTAAGCAGAGTTGAACTAGATAAGGACCGTGTATGTAGAAAGCACAGTTCTTTTGATCTGAGCAAGCTCACTGTTCTGGCCCTATAGGAAACACAGTAGAGTAGAAGAGTGCTCTTTTCTCAAAAGCAGAGTGTGTTTCTTGTAAGGTGAGCTAGCATTTGTTTCCCAGTCCTAAATGGCGTTGAATCACATGCACTGTGTGGTCCTACAAGCAAGAGTTGTTTTCTGGTAAGGAAAGCCACTATTGTGCTCTCATTGTCATACACAGTGCAAATAGCACTCGCGTCTGTTCTTAGCAAGTACAGTGTATTGGACTGAAGAGGAGCTACTGTTCTTGTTAGTCTCCTAAGCAGAGTTGAACTAGATATTGCCCGTGTGTCTAGGAAGCACAGTTCATTTGTTCTGATCAAGCTCACTGTTTGGACCCCATAGGAAACACAGTAGAGTAGAAGAGTGCTCTTTTCTCAGAAGCAGAGTGTGTTTCTTGTAAGGTGAGCTAGCATTTGTTTCCCAGTCCTAAATGGCGTTGAATCACATGCAGTGTGTGGTCCTACGAGCAAGAGTTGTTTTCTGGTAAGGAAAGTCACTATTGCTCTCCCATTGCCATACACAGTGCAAATAGCACTCGCGTCTGTTCCCAGCAAGTACAGTGTATCGGACTGAAGAGGAGCTACTGTTCTTGTCAGTTTCCTAAGCAGAGTTGAACTAGATAAGGACCGTGTATGTAGAAAGCACAGTTCTTTTGATCTGAGCAAGCTCACTGTTCTGGCCCTATAGGAAACACAGTAGAGTAGAAGAGTGCTCTTTTCTCAAAAGCAGAGTGTGTTTCTTGTAAGGTGAGCTAGCATTTGTTTCCCAGTCCTAAATGGCGTTGAATCACATGCACTGTGTGGTCCTACAAGCAAGAGTTGTTTTCTGGTAAGGAAAGCCACTATTGTGCTCTCATTGCCATACAAAGTGCAAATAGCACTCGCGTCTGTTCTTAGCAAGTACAGTGTATTGGACTGAAGAGGAGCTACTGTTCTTGTCAGTCTCCTAAGCAGAGTTGAACTAGATATGGCCCGTGTGTCTAGGAAGCACAGTTCATTTGTTCTGATCAAGCTCACTGTTTGGACCCCATAGGAAACACAGTAGAGTAGAAGAGTGCTCTTTTCTCAGAAGCAGAGTGTGTTTCTTGTAAGGTGAGCTAGCATTTGTTTCCCAGTCCTAAATGGCGTTGAATCACATGCAGTGTGTGGTCCTACGAGCAAGAGTTGTTTTCTGGTAAGGAAAGTCACTATTGCTCTCCCATTGCCATACACAGTGCAAATAGCACTCGCGTCTGTTCCCAGCAAGTACAGTGTATCGGACTGAAGAGGAGCTACTGTTCTTGTCAGTTTCCTAAGCAGAGTTGAACTAGATAAGGACCGTGTATGTAGAAAGCACAGTTCTTTTGATCTGAGCAAGCTCACTGTTCTGGCCCTATAGGAAACACAGTAGAGTAGAAGAGTGCTCTTTTCTCAAAAGCAGAGTGTGTTTCTTGTAAGGTGAGCTAGCATTTGTTTCCCAGTCCTAAATGGCGTTGAATCACATGCACTGTGTGGTCCTACAAGCAAGAGTTGTTTTCTGGTAAGGAAAGCCACTATTGTGCTCTCATTGCCATACAAAGTGCAAATAGCACTCGCGTCTGTTCTTAGCAAGTACAGTGTATTGGACTGAAGAGGAGCTACTGTTCTTGTCAGTTTTGTAAGCAGAGTTGAACTACATATAGTCCTTGTGTGTAGGAAGCACAGTTCTTATGTTCTGAGCAAGCTCACTGTTTGGACCCCATAGGAAACACAGTAGAGTAGAAGAGTGCTCTTTTCTCTAAAGCAGAGTGTGTTTCTTGTAAGGCGAGCTAGCGTTTGTTTCCCACTCCTAAATGGAGTGGAATCACATGCAGTTTCTGTCCTACGAGCAAGAGTTGTTTAATGATAAGAATAGTCACTATTGTGCTGCCATTGCCATACACAGGACAAATAGCACTGGCGTCTATTCGCAGCAAGTACAGTGTATTGGACTGAAGAGGATCTGCTGTTCTTGTCAGGTTCCGAAGAAGAATTGAACTAGATATGGCCGTGTGTGCAGGAAGCACAGTTCTTTTGTTCTGAGCAAGCTCACTGTTTGGACCCCATAGGAAACACGGTAGAGTGGAAGAGTGCTCTTTTCTCAAAAGCAGAGTGTGTTTTTGTAAGCAAGCTATCATTTGTTTCTCAGTCCTAAATGGAGTTGAATCACATGCTGTTCCTGGTCCTAAGAGCAAGAGTTGTTTTCTGGTAAGGAAAGTCACTATTGTGCTCCCTTTGCCATACACAGTGCAAATAGCACTCGCGTCTGTTCCCAGCAAGTACAGTGTATCGGACTAAAGAGGAGCTACTGTTATTGTCAGTTTCCTAAGCAGAGTTGAACTAGATATGGTCCATGTGTGTAGGAAGCACAGTTCTTTGTTCTGAGCAAGCTCACTGTTTGGATCCCATAGGAAACACAGTAGAGTAGAAGAGTGCTCTTTTCTCTAAAGCAGAGAGTGTTTCATGTAAGGCGAGCTAGCATTTGTTTCCCAGTCCTAAACGGAGTTGAATCACATGCAGTTTCAGGTCATACGAGCAAGAGTTGTTTTCTGGTAAGGAAAGTCACTATTGCACTCCCATTGCCATACACAGTGTAAATAGCACTCGCGTCTTTTCCCAGCAAGTACAGTGTATCGGACTGAAGAGGAGCTACTATTCTTGTCAGTCTCCTAAGCAGAGTTGAACTAGATATGGTCCATGTGTTTAGGAAGCACAGTTCTTTGTTCTGAGCAAGCTCACTGTTTGGACCCCATAGGAAACACAGTAGAGTAGAAGATTGCTCTTTTCTCAAAAGCAGAGGGTGTTTCATGTAAGGCGAGCTAGCATTTGTTTCCCAGTCTTAAACGGAGTTGAATCACATGCAGTTTCTGGTCCTACGAGCAAGAGTTGTTTTCTGGTAAGGAAAGTCACTATTGCGCTCCCATTGCCATACACAGTGCAAATAGCACTCGCGTCTGTTCCCAGCAAGTACAGTGTATCGGACTGAAGAGGAGCTACTGTTCTTGTCAGTTTCCTAAGCAGAGTTTAATTAGATATGGCCCGTGTGTAGGAAGCACAGTTCTTTTGTTCTGAGCAGCTCACTGTTCTGGCCCTATAGGAAACACAGTATAGTAGAAGAGTGCTCTTTTCTTTAAAGCAGATTTTGTTTCTTGTAAGGCGAGCTAGCGTTTGTTTCCCAGTCCTAAATGGAGTTGAATCACATCCAGTTTCTGGTCCTACGAGCAAGAGTTGTTTAATGATAAGAATAGTCACTATTGTGCTGCCATTGCCATACACAGGACAAATAGCACTGGCGTCTGTTCCCAGCAGTACAGTGTATTGGACTGAAGAGGAGCTACTGTTCTTGTCAGTTTCCTAAGCAGAATTGAACTAGATATGGCTGTGTGTGTAGGAAGCACAGTTCTTTTGTTCTGAGCAAGCTCACTGTTCGGACCCCATAGGAAACACAGTAGAGTAGAAGAGTGCTCTTTTCTCAAAAGCAGAGTGTATTTCTTGTAAGGCGAGCTAGCGTTTCTTTCCCAGACCTAAATGGAGTTGAGTCTCGTGCAGTTTTTTGTCCTACGAGCAAGAGTTGTTTTCTGGTAAGACGAGTCACTATTGTGCTCCAATTGCCATACACAGTGCAAATAGCACTCGCGTCTCTTCCCCGCAAGTACAGAGTATTGGACTGAAGAGGAGCTACTGTACTTGTCAGTTTCCTAAGCAGAGTTGAACTAGATATGGTCCATGAGTGTAGGAAGCACAGTTCTTTTGTTCTGAGCAAGCTCACTGTTTGGACCCCTTAGGAAACACAGTAGAGTAGAAGAGTGCTCTTTTCTCAGAAGCAGAGTGTGTTTCTTGTAAGGTGAGCTAGCATTTGTTTTCCAGTCCTAAATGGCGTTGAATCACATGCACTGTGTGGTCCTACAAGCAAGAGTTGTTTTCTGGTAAGGAAAGCCACTATTGTGCTCTCATTGCCATACACAGTGCAAATAGCACTCGCGTCTGTTCTTAGCAAGTACAGTGTATTGGACTGAAGAGGAGCTACTGTTCTTGTCAGTCTCCTAAGCAGAGTTGAACTAGATATGGCCCGTGTGTCTAGGAAGCACAGTTCATTTGTTCTGATCAAGCTCACTGTTTGGACCCCATAGGAAACACAGTAGAGTAGAAGAGTGCTCTTTTCTCAGAAGCAGAGTGTGTTTCTTGTAAGGTGAGCTAGCATTTGTTTCCCAGTCCTAAATGGCGTTGAATCACATGCAGTGTGTGGTCCTACGAGCAAGAGTTGTTTTCTGGTAAGGAAAGTCACTATTGCTCTCCCATTGCCATACACAGTGCAAATAGCACTCGCGTCTGTTCCCAGCAAGTACAGTGTATCGGACTGAAGAGGAGCTACTGTTCTTGTCAGTTTCCTAAGCAGAGTTGAACTAGATAAGGACCGTGTATGTAGAAAGCACAGTTCTTTTGATCTGAGCAAGCTCACTGTTCTGGCCCTATAGGAAACACAGTAGAGTAGAAGAGTGCTCTTTTCTCAAAAGCAGAGTGTGTTTCTTGTAAGGTGAGCTAGCATTTGTTTCCCAGTCCTAAATGGCGTTGAATCACATGCACTGTGTGGTCCTACAAGCAAGAGTTGTTTTCTGGTAAGGAAAGCCACTATTGTGCTCTCATTGTCATACACAGTGCAAATAGCACTCGCGTCTGTTCTTAGCAAGTACACTGTATTGGACTGAAGAGGAGCTACTGTTCTTGTCAGTCTCCTAAGCAGAGTTGAACTAGATATGGCCCGTGTGTCTAGGAAGCACAGTTCATTTGTTCTGATCAAGCTCACTGTTTGGACCCCATAGGAAACACAGTAGAGTAGAAGAGTGCTCTTTTCTCAGAAGCAGAGTGTGTTTCTTGTAAGGTGAGCTAGCATTTGTTTCCCAGTCCTAAATGGCGTTGAATCACATGCAGTGTGTGGTCCTACGAGCAAGAGTTGTTTTCTGGTAAGGAAAGTCACTATTGCTCTCCCATTGCCATACACAGTGCAAATAGCACTCGCGTCTGTTCCCAGCAAGTACAGTGTATCGGACTGAAGAGGAGCTACTGTTCTTGTCAGTTTCCTAAGCAGAGTTGAACTAGATAAGGACCGTGTATGTAGAAAGCACAGTTCTTTTGATCTGAGCAAGCTCACTGTTCTGGCCCTATAGGAAACACAGTAGAGTAGAAGAGTGCTCTTTTCTCAAAAGCAGAGTGTGTTTCTTGTAAGGTGAGCTAGCATTTGTTTCCCAGTCCTAAATGGCGTTGAATCACATGCACTGTGTGGTCCTACAAGCAAGAGTTGTTTTCTGGTAAGGAAAGCCACTATTGTGCTCTCATTGTCATACACAGTGCAAATAGCACTCGCGTCTGTTCTTAGCAAGTACACTGTATTGGACTGAAGAGGAGCTACTGTTCTTGTCAGTCTCCTAAGCAGAGTTGAACTAGATATGGCCCGTGTGTCTAGGAAGCACAGTTCATTTGTTCTGATCAAGCTCACTGTTTGGACCCCATAGGAAACACAGTAGAGTAGAAGAGTGCTCTTTTCTCAGAAGCAGAGTGTGTTTCTTGTAAGGTGAGCTAGCATTTGTTTCCCAGTCCTAAATGGCGTTGAATCACATGCAGTGTGTGGTCCTACGAGCAAGAGTTGTTTTCTGGTAAGGAAAGTCACTATTGCTCTCCCATTGCCATACACAGTGCAAATAGCACTAGCGTCTGTTCCTAGCAAGTACAGTGTATCGGACTGAAGAGGAGCTACTGTTCTTGTCAGTTTCCTAAGCAGAGTTGAACTAGATAAGGACCGTGTATGTAGAAAGCACAGTTGTTTTGATCTGAGCAAGCTCACTGTTCTGGCCCTATAGGAAACACAGTAGAGTAGAAGAGTGCTCTTTTCTCAAAAGCAGAGTGCGTTTCATGTAAGGCAAGCTAGCGTTTGTTTCCTAGTCCTAAATGGAGTTGAATCACATGCAGTATGTGGTTCTACGAACAAGAGTTGTTTTCTGGTAAGGAAAGTCACTATTGTGCTCCCATTGCCATACACAGGGCAAATAGCACTCGCGTCTTTTCCCAGCAAGTACAGTGTATTGGACTGAATAGGAGCTACTGTTCTTGTCAGTTTTCTAAGCAGAGTTGAACTACATATAGTCCTTGTGTGTAGGAAGCACAGTTCTTATGTTCTGAGCAAGCTCACTGTTTGGACCCCATAGGAAACACAGTAGAGTAGAAGAGTGCTCTTTTCTCTAAAGCAGAGTGTGTTTCTTGTAAGGCGAGCTAGCGTTTGTTTCCCACTCCTAAATGGAGTGGAATCACATGCAGTTTCTGTCCTACGAGCAAGAGTTGTTTTATGGTAAGAATAGTCACTATTGTGCTCCCTTTGCCATACATAGTGCAAATAGCACTCGCGTCTGTTCCCAGCAAGTACAGTGTATCGGACTGAAGAGGAGCTACAGTTATTGTCAGTTTCCTAAGCAGAGTTGAACTAGATATGGTTCATGTGTTTAGGAAGCACAGTTCTTTGTTCTGAGCAAGCTCACTGTTTGCACCCCATAGGAAACACAGTAGAGTAGAAGAGTGCTCTTTTCTCAAAAGCAGAGAGTGTTTCATGTAAGCGAGCTAGCATTTGTTTCCGAGTCCTAAACGTAGTTGAATCACATGCAGTTTTTGGTCCTACGAGCAAGAGTTGTTTTCTGGTAAGGAAAGTCACTATTGCGCTCCCATTGCCACACACAGTGCATATAGCACTCGCGTCTTTTCCCAGCAAGTACAGTGTATCGGACTGAAGAGGAGCTACTGTTCTTGTCAGTCTCCTAAGCAGAGTTGAACTAGATATGGTCCATGTGTGTAGGAAGCACAGTTCTTTTGTTCTGAGCAAGCTCACTGTTTGGACCCCATAGGAAACACAGTAGAGTAGAAGAGTGCTCTTTTCTCAGAAGCAGAGTGTGTTTCTTGTAAGGTGAGCTAGCATTTGTTTCCCAGTCCTAAATGGCGTTGAATCACATGCACTGTGTGGTCCTACAAGCAAGAGTTGTTTTCTGGTAAGGAAAGCCACTATTGTGCTCTCATTGCCATACACAGTGCAAATAGCACTCGCGTCTGTTCTTAGCAAGTACAGTGTATTGGACTGAAGAGGAGCTACTGTTCTTGTCAGTCTCCTAAGCAGAGTTGAACTAGATATGGCCCCTGTGTCTAGGAAGCACAGTTCATTTGTTCTGATCAAGCTCACTGTTTGGACCCCGTAGGAAACACAGTAGAGTAGAAGAGTGCTCTTTTCTCAAAAGCAGAGTGTGTTTCTTGTAAGGCGAGCTAGCGTTTGTTTCCCAGTCCTAAATGGCGTTGAATCACATGCAGTGTGTGGTCCTACGAGCAAGAGTTGTTTTCTGGTAATGAAAGTCACTATTGCTCTCCCATTGCCATACACAGGGCAAATAGCACTCGCGTCTTTTCCCAGCAAGTACAGTGTATTGGACTGAATAGGAGCTACCGTTCTTGTCAGTTTCCTAAGCAGAGTTGAACTACATATAGTCCTTGTGTGTAGGAAGCACAGTTCTTATGTTCTGAGCAAGCTCACTGTTTGGACATCATAGGAAACACAGTAGAGTAGAAGAGTGCTCTTTTCTCTAAAGCAGAGTGTGTTTCTTGTAAGGCGAGCTAGCGTTTGTTTCCCACTCCTAAATGGAGTGGAATCACATGCAGTTTCTGTCCTACGAGCAAGAGTTGTTTTATGGTAAGAATAGTCACTATTGTGCTGCCATTGCCATACACAGGACAAATAGCACTGGCGTCTATTCGCAGCAAGTACAGTGTATTGGACTGAAGAGGATCTGCTGTTCTTGTCAGGTTCCGAAGAAGAATTGAACTAGATATGGCCGTGTGTGCAGGAAGCACAGTTCTTTTGTTCTGAGCAAGCTCACTGTTCGGACCCCATAGGAAACACAGTAGAGTGGAAGAGTGCTCTTTTCTCAAAAGCAGAGTGTGTTTTTGTAAGGCAAGCTATCATTTGTTTCTCAGTCCTAAATGGAGTTGAATCACATGCAGTTTCTGGTCCTAAGAGCAAGAGTTGTTTTCTGGTAAGGAAAGTCACTATTGTGCTCCCTTTGCCATACACAGTGCAAATAGCACTCGCGTCTGTTCCCAGCAAGTACAGTGTATCGGACTGAAGAGGAGCTACTGTTATTGTCAGTTTCCTAAGCAGAGTTGAACTAGATATGGTCCATGTGTGTAGGAAGCACAGTTCTTTGTTCTGAGCAAGCTCACTGTTTGAACCCCATAGGAAACACAGTAGAGTAGAAGAGTGCTCTTTTCTCAAAAGCAGAGAGTGTTTCATGTAAGGCGAGCTAGCATTTGTTTCCCAGTCCTAAACGGAGTTGAATCACATGAAGTTTCAGGTCATACGAGCAAGAGTTGTTTTCTGGTAAGGAAAGTCACTATTGCACTCCCATTGCCATACACAGTGTAAATAGCACTCGCGTCTGTTCCCAGCAAGTACAGTGTATCGGACTGAAGAGGAGCTACTATTCTTGTCAGTCTCCTAAGCAGAGTTGAACTAGATATGGTCCATGTGTTTAGGAAGCACAGTTCTTTGTTCTGAGCAAGCTCACTGTTTGGACCCCATAGGAAACACAGTAGAGTAGAAGAGTGCTCTTTTCTCAAAAGCAGAGAGTGTTTCATGTAAGGCAAGCTAGCATTTGTTTCCCAGTCTTAAACGGAGTTGAATCACATGCAGTTTCTGGTCCTAAGAGCAAGAGTTGTTTTCTGGTAAGGAAAGTCACTATTGTGCTTCCATTGCCATACACAGTGCAAATAGCACTCGCGTCTGTTCCCAGCAAGTACAGTGTATCGGACTGAAGAGGAGCTACTGTTCTTGTCAGTTTCCTAAGCAGAGTTTAACTAGATATGGCCCGTGTGTAGGAAGCACAGTTCTTTTGTTCTGAGCAGCTCACTGTTCTGGCCCTATAGGAAACACAGTATAGTAGAAGAGTGCTCTTTTCTTTAAAGCAGATTTTGTTTCTTGTAAGGCGAGATAGCGTTTGTTTCCCAGTCCTAAATGGAGTTGAATCACATCCAGTTTCTGGTCCTACGAGCAAGAGTTGTTTAATGATAAGAATAGTCACTATTGTGCTGCCATTGCCATACACAGGACAAATAGCACTGGCGTCTGTTCCCAGCAGTACAGTGTATTGGACTGAAGAGGAGCTACTGTTCTTGTCAGTTTCCTAAGCAGAATTGAACTAGATATGGCTGTGTGTGTAGGAAGCACAGTTCTTTTGTTCTGAGCAAGCTCACTGTTCGGACCGCATAGGAAACACAGTAGAGTAGAAGAGTGCTCTTTTCTCTAAAGCAGAGTGTATTTCTTGTAAGGCGAGCTAGCGTTTGTTTCCCAGAACTAAATGGAGTTGAGTCTCGTGCAGTTTTTTGTCCTACGAGCAAGAGTTGTTTTCTGGTAAGACGAGTCACTATTGTGCTCCAATTGCCATACACAGTGCAAATAGCACTCGCGTCTCTTCGCCGCAAGTACAGAGTATTGGACTGAAGAGGAGCTACTGTACTTGTCAGTTTCCTAAGCAGAGTTGAACTAGATATGGTCCATGAGTGTAGGAAGCACAGTTCTTTTGTTCTGAGCAAGCTCACTGTTTGGACCCCTTAGGAAACACAGTAGAGTAGAAGAGTGCTCTTTTCTCAGAAGTAGAGTGTGTTTCTTGTAAGGTGATTTAGCATTTGTTTCCCAGTCCTAAATGGCGTTGAATCACATGCACTGTGTGGTCCTACAAGCAAGAGATGATTTCTGGTAAGGAAAGCCACTATTGTGCTCTCATTGCCATACACAGTGCAAATAGCACTCGCGTCTGTTCTTAGCAAGTACAGTGTATTGGACTGAAGAGGAGCTACTGTTCTTGTCAGTCTCCTAAGCAGAGTTGAACTAGATATGGCCCGTGTGTCTAGGAAGCACAGTTCATTTGTTCTGATCAAGCTCACTGTTTGGACCCCATAGGAAACACAGTAGAGTAGAAGAGTGCTCTTTTCTCAGAGGCAGAGTGTGTTTCTTGTAAGGTGAGCTAGCATTTGTTTCCCAGTCCTAAATGGCGTTGAATCACATGCACTGTGTGGTCCTACAAGCAAGAGTTGTTTTCTGGTAAGGAAAGCCACTATTGCGCTCTCATTGCCATACACAGTGCAAATAGCACTCGCGTCTGTTCTTAGCAAGTACAGTGTATTGGACTGAAGAGGAGCTACTGTTCTTGTCAGTCTCCTAAGCAGAGTTGAACTAGATATGGCCCGTGTGTCTAGGAAGCACAGTTCATTTGTTCTGATCAAGCTCACTGTTTGGACCCCGTAGGAAACACAGTAGAGTAGAAGAGTGCTCTTTTCTCTAAAGCAGAGTGTGTTTCTTGTAAGGCAAGCTAGCGTTTGTTTCCCAGTCCTAAATGGAGTTGAATCACATGCAGTTTTTTGTCCTACGAGCAAGAGTTGTTTTCTGGTAAGACGAGTCACTATTGTGCTCCAATTGCCATACACAGTGCAAATAGCACTCGCGTCTCTTCCCCGCAAGTACAGTGTATTGGACTGAAGAGGAGCTACTGTTCTTGTCAGTTTCCTAAGCAGAGTTGAACTAGATATGGTCCATGTGTGTAGGAAGTACAGTTCTTTTGTTCTGAGCAAGCTCACTGTTTGGACCCCATAGGAAACACAGTAGAGTAGAAGAGTGCTCTTTTCTCAAAAGCAGAGTGTGTTTCATGTAAGGCGAGCTAGCGTTTGTTTCCTAGTCCTAAATGGAGTTGAATCACATGCAGTATGTGGTCCTACGAACAAGAGTTGTTTTCTGGTAAGGAAAGTCACTATTGTGCTCCCATTGCCATACACAGGGCAAATAGCACTCGCGTCTTTTCCCAGCAAGTACAGTGTATTGGACTGAATAGGAGCTACTGTTCTTGTCAGTTTCCTAAGCAGAGTTGAACTAGATATGGCCCGTGTGTAGGAAGCACAGTTCTTATGTTCTGAGCAAGCTCACTGTTCTGGCCCATTAGGAAACACAGTAGAGTAGAAGAGTGCTCTTTTCTCTAAAGCAGATTTTGTTTCTTGTAAGGCGAGCTAGCGTTTGTTTCCCAGTCCTAAATGAAGTTGAATCACATGCAGTTTCTGGTCCTACGAGCTAGAGTTGTTTAATGATAAGAATAGTCACTATTGCGCTGCCATTGCCATACACAGGACAAATAGCACTGGCGTCTGTTCCCAGCAGTACAGTGTATTGGACTGAAGAGGAGCTACTGTTCTTGTCAGTCTTCTAAGCAGAGTTGAACTACATGTGGTCCATGTGTGTAGGAAGCACAGTTCTTTGTTCTGAGCAAGCTCACTGTTTGGACCCCATAGGAAACACAGTAGAGTAGAAGAGTGCTCTTTTCTCAAAAGCAGAGAGTGTTTCATGTAAGGCGAGCTAGCATTTGTTTCCCAGTCCTAAAAGGAGTTGAATCACATGCAGTTTCTGGTCCTACGAGCAAGAGTTGTTTTCTGGTAAGGAAAGTCACTATTGCGCTCCCATTGCCATACACAGTGCAAATAGCACTCGCGTCTGTTCCTAGCAAGTACAGTGTATCGGACTGAAGAGGAGCTACTGTTCTTGTCAGTTTCCTAAGCAGAGTTTAACTAGATATGGCCCGTGTGTAGGAAGCACAGTTCTTTTGTTCTGAGCAGCTCACTGTTCTGGCCCTATAGGAAACACAGTATAGTAGAAGAGTGCTCTTTTCTTTAAAGCAGATTTTGTTTCTTGTAAGGCGAGATAGCGTTTGTTTCCCAGTCCTAAATGGAGTTGAATCACATCCAGTTTCTGGTCCTACGAGCAAGAGTTGTTTAATGATAAGAATAGTCACTATTGTGCTGCCATTGCCATACACAGGACAAATAGCACTGGCGTCTGTTCCCAGCAGTACAGTGTATTGGACTGAAGAGGAGCTACTGTTCTTGTCAGTTTCCTAAGCAGAATTGAACTAGATATGGCTGTGTGTGTAGGAAGCACAGTTCTTTTGTTCTGAGCAAGCTCACTGTTCGGACCCCATAGGAAACACAGTAGAGTAGAAGAGTGCTCTTTTCTCTAAAGCAGAGTGTATTTCTTGTAAGGCGAGCTAGCGTTTGTTTCCCAGACCTAAATGGAGTTGAGTCTCGTGCAGTTTTTTGTCCTACGAGCAAGAGTTGTTTTCTGGTAAGACGAGTCACTATTGTGCTCCAATTGCCATACACAGTGCAAATAGCACTCGCGTCTCTTCCCCGCAAGTACAGAGTATTGGACTGAAGAGGAGCTACTGTACTTGTCAGTTTCCTAAGCAGAGTTGAACTAGATATGGTCGATGAGTGTAGGAAGCACAGTTCTTTTGTTCTGAGCAAGCTCACTGTTTGGACCCCTTAGGAAACACAGTAGAGTAGAAGAGTGCTCTTTTCTCAGAAGCAGAGTGTGTTTCTTGTAAGGTGAGCTAGCATTTGTTTCCCAGTCCTAAATGGCGTTGAATCACATGCACTGTGTGGTCCTACAAGCAAGAGTTGTTTTCTGGTAAGGAAAGCCACTATTGTGCTCTCATTGCCATACACAGTGCAAATAGCACTCGCGTCTGTTCTTAACAAGTACAGTGTATGGGACTGAAGAGGAGCTACTGTTCTTGTCAGTCTCCTAAGCAGAGTTGAACTAGATATGGCCCGTGTGTCTAGGAAGCACAGTTCATTTGTTCTGATCAAGCTCACTGTTTGGACCCCATAGGAAACACAGTAGAGTAGAAGAGTGCTCTTTTCTAAGAAGCAGAGTGTGTTTCTTGTAAGGTGAGCTAGCATTTGTTTCCCAGTCCTAAATGGCGTTGAATCACATGCAGTGTGTGGTCCTACGAGCAAGAGTTGTTTTCTGGTAAGGAAAGTCACTATTGCTCTCCCATTGCCATACACAGTGCAAATAGCACTCGCGTCTGTTCCCAGCAAGTACAGTGTATCGGACTGAAGAGGAGCTACTGTTCTTGTCAGTTTCCTAAGCAGAGTTGAACTAGATAAGGACCGTGTATGTAGAAAGCACAGTTCTTTTGATCTGAGCAAGCTCACTGTTCTGGCCCTATAGGAAACACAGTAGAGTAGAAGAGTGCTCTTTTCTCAAAAGCAGAGTGTGTTTCTTGTAAGGTGAGCTAGCATTTGTTTCCCAGTCCTAAATGGCGTTGAATCACATGCACTGTGTGGTCCTACAAGCAAGAGTTGTTTTCTGGTAAGGAAAGCCACTATTGTGCTCTCATTGTCATACACAGTGCAAATAGCACTCGCGTCTGTTCTTAGCAAGTACAGTGTATTGGACTGAAGAGGAGCTACTGTTCTTGTCAGTCTCCTAAGCAGAGTTGAACTAGATATGGCCCGTGTGTCTAGGAAGCACAGTTCATTTGTTCTGATCAAGCTCACTGTTTGGACCCCATAGGAAACACAGTAGAGTAGAAGAGTGCTCTTTTCTCAGAAGCAGAGTGTGTTTCTTGTAAGGTGAGCTAGCATTTGTTTCCCAGTCCTAAATGGCGTTGAATCACATGCAGTGTGTGGTCCTACGAGCAAGAGTTGTTTTCTGGTAAGGAAAGTCACTATTGCTCTCCCATTGCCATACACAGTGCAAATAGCACTCGCGTCTGTTCCCAGCAAGTACAGTGTATCGGACTGAAGAGGAGCTACTGTTCTTGTCAGTTTCCTAAGCAGAGTTGAACTAGATAAGGACCGTGTATGTAGAAAGCACAGTTCTTTTGATCTGAGCAAGCTCACTGTTCTGGCCCTATAGGAAACACAGTAGAGTAGAAGAGTGCTCTTTTCTCAAAAGCAGAGCGTGTTTCTTGTAAGGTGAGCTAGCATTTGTTTCCCAGTCCTAAATGGCGTTGAATCACATGCACTGTGTGGTCCTACAAGCAAGAGTTGTTTTCTGTTAAGGAAAGCCACTATTGTGCTCTCATTGCCATACAAAGTGCAAATAGCACTCGCGTCTGTTCTTAGCAAGTACAGTGTATTGGACTGAAGAGGAGCTACTGTTCTTGTCAGTCTCCTAAGCAGAGTTGAACTAGATATGGCCCGTGTGTCTAGGAAGCACAGTTCATTTGTTCTGATCAAGCTCACTGTTTGGACCCCATAGGAAACACAGTAGAGTAGAAGAGTGCTCTTTTCTCAGAAGCAGAGTGTGTTTCTTGTAAGGTGAGCTAGCATTTGTTTCCCAGTCCTAAATGGCGTTGAATCACATGCAGTGTGTGGTCCTACGAGCAAGAGTTGTTTTCTGGTAAGGAAAGTCACTATTGCTCTCCAATTGCCATACACAGTGCAAATAGCACTCGCGTCTGTTCCCAGCAAGTACAGTGTATCGGACTGAAGAGGAGCTACTGTTCTTGTCAGTTTCCTAAGCAGAGTTGAACTAGATAAGGACCGTGTATGTAGAAAGCACAGTTCTTTTGATCTGAGCAAGCTCACTGTTCTGGCCCTATAGGAAACACAGTAGAGTAGAAGAGTGCTCTTTTCTCAAAAGCAGAGTGTGTTTCTTGTAAGGTGAGCTAGCATTTGTTTCCCAGTCCTAAATGGCGTTGAATCACATGCACTGTGTGGTCCTACAAGCAAGAGTTGTTTTCTGGTAAGGAAAGCCACTATTGTGCTCTCATTGCCATACACAGTGCAAATAGCACTCGCGTCTGTTCTTAGCAAGTACAGTGTATTGGACTGAAGAGGAGCTACTGTTCTTGTCAGTCTCCTAAGCAGAGTTGAACTAGATATGGCCCGTGTGTCTAGGAAGCACAGTTCATTTGTTCTGATCAAGCTCACTGTTTGGACCCCATAGGAAACACAGTAGAGTAGAAGAGTGCTCTTTTCTCAGAAGCAGAGTGTGTTTCTTGTAAGGTGAGCTAGCATTTGTTTCCCAGTCCTAAATGGCGTTGAATCACATGCAGTGTGTGGTCCTACGAGCAAGAGTTGTTTTCTGGTAAGGAAAGTCACTATTGCTCTCCCATTGCCATACACAGTGCAAATAGCACTCGCGTCTGTTCCCAGCAAGTACAGTGTATCGGACTGAAGAGGAGCTACCGTTCTTGTCAGTTTCCTAAGCAGAGTTGAACTAGATAAGGACCGTGTATGTAGAAAGCACAGTTCTTTTGATCTGAGCAAGCTCACTGTTCTGGCCCTATAGGAAACACAGTAGAGTAGAAGAGTGCTCTTTTCTCAAAAGCAGAGTATGTTTCTTGTAAGGTGAGCTAGCATTTGTTTCCCAGTCCTAAATGGCGTTGAATCACATGCACTGTGTGGTCCTACAAGCAAGAGTTGTTTTCTGGTAAGGAAAGCCACTATTGTGCTCTCATTGTCATACACAGTGCAAATAGCACTCGCGTCTGTTCTTAGCAAGTACAGTGTATTGGACTGAAGAGGAGCTACTGTTCTTGTCAGTCTCCTAAGCAGAGTTGAACTAGATATGGCCCGTGTGTCTAGGAAGCACAGTTCATTTGTTCTGATCAAGCTCACTGTTTGGACCCCATAGGAAACACAGTAGAGTAGAAGAGTGCTCTTTTCTCAGAAGCAGAGTGTGTTTCTTGTAAGGTGAGCTAGCATTTGTTTCCCAGTCCTAAATGGCGTTGAATCACATGCAGTGTGTGGTCCTACGAGCAAGAGTTGTTTTCTGGTAAGGAAAGTCACTATTGCTCTCCCATTGCCATACACAGTGCAAATAGCACTCGCGTCTGTTCCCAGCAAGTACAGTGTATCGGACTGAAGAGGAGCTACTGTTCTTGTCAGTTTCCTAAGCAGAGTTGAACTAGATAAGGACCGTGTATGTAGAAAGCACAGTTCTTTTGATCTGAGCAAGCTCACTGTTCTGGCCCTATAGGAAACACAGTAGAGTAGAAGAGTGCTCTTTTCTCAAAAGCAGAGTGCGTTTCATGTAAGGCAAGCTAGCGTTTGTTTCCTAGTCCTAAATGGAGTTGAATCACATGCAGTATGTGGTTCTACGAACAAGAGTTGTTTTCTGGTAAGGAAAGTCACTATTGTGCTCCCATTGCCATACACAGGGCAAATAGCACTCGCGTCTTTTCCCAGCAAGTACAGTGTATTGGACTGAATAGGAGCTACTGTTCTTGTCAGTTTTGTAAGCAGAGTTGAACTACATATAGTCCTTGTGTGTAGGAAGCACAGTTCTTATGTTCTGAGCAAGCTCACTGTTTGGACCCCATAGGAAACACAGTAGAGTAGAAGAGTGCTCTTTTCTCTAAAGCAGAGTGTGTTTCTTGTAAGGCGAGCTAGCGTTTGTTTCCCACTCCTAAATGGAGTGGAATCACATGCAGTTTCTGTCCTACGAGCAAGAGTTGTTTAATGATAAGAATAGTCACTATTGTGCTGCCATTGCCATACACAGGACAAATAGCACTGGCGTCTATTCGCAGCAAGTACAGTGTATTGGACTGAAGAGGATCTGCTGTTCTTGTCAGGTTCCGAAGAAGAATTGAACTAGATATGGCCGTGTGTGCAGGAAGCACAGTTCTTTTGTTCTGAGCAAGCTCACTGTTCGGACCCCATAGGAAACACAGTAGAGTGGAAGAGTGCTCTTTTCTCAAAAGCAGAGTGTGTTTTTGTAAGGCAAGCTATCATTTGTTTCTCAGTCCTAAATGGAGTTGAATCACATGCTGTTCCTGGTCCTAAGAGCAAGAGTTGTTTTCTGGTAAGGAAAGTCACTATTGTGCTCCCTTTGCCATACACAGTGCAAATAGCACTCGCGTCTGTTCCCAGCAAGTACAGTGTATCGGACTAAAGAGGAGCTACTGTTATTGTCAGTTTCCTAAGCAGAGTTGAACTAGATATGGTCCATGTGTGTAGGAAGCACAGTTCTTTGTTCTGAGCAAGCTCACTGTTTGGATCCCATAGGAAACACAGTAGAGTAGAAGAGTGCTCTTTTCTCTAAAGCAGAGAGTGTTTCATGTAAGGCGAGCTAGCATTTGTTTCCCAGTCCTAAACGGAGTTGAATCACATGCAGTTTCAGGTCATACGAGCAAGAGTTGTTTTCTGGTAAGGAAAGTCACTATTGCACTCCCATTGCCATACACAGTGTAAATAGCACTCGCGTCTTTTCCCAGCAAGTACAGTGTATCGGACTGAAGAGGAGCTACTATTCTTGTCAGTCTCCTAAGCAGAGTTGAACTAGATATGGTCCATGTGTTTAGGAAGCACAGTTCTTTGTTCTGAGCAAGCTCACTGTTTGGACCCCATAGGAAACACAGTAGAGTAGAAGATTGCTCTTTTCTCAAAAGCAGAGGGTGTTTCATGTAAGGCGAGCTAGCATTTGTTTCCCAGTCTTAAACGGAGTTGAATCACATGCAGTTTCTGGTCCTACGAGCAAGAGTTGTTTTCTGGTAAGGAAAGTCACTATTGCGCTCCCATTGCCATACACAGTGCAAATAGCACTCGCGTCTGTTCCCAGCAAGTACAGTGTATCGGACTGAAGAGGAGCTACTGTTCTTGTCAGTTTCCTAAGCAGAGTTTAATTAGATATGGCCCGTGTGTAGGAAGCACAGTTCTTTTGTTCTGAGCAGCTCACTGTTCTGGCCCTATAGGAAACACAGTATAGTAGAAGAGTGCTCTTTTCTTTAAAGCAGATTTTGTTTCTTGTAAGGCGAGCTAGCGTTTGTTTCCCAGTCCTAAATGGAGTTGAATCACATCCAGTTTCTGGTCCTACGAGCAAGAGTTGTTTAATGATAAGAATAGTCACTATTGTGCTGCCATTGCAATACACAGGACAAATAGCACTGGCGTCTGTTCCCAGCAGTACAGTGTATTGGACTGAAGAGGAGCTACTGTTCTTGTCAGTTTCCTAAGCAGAATTGAACTAGATATGGCTGTGTGTGTAGGAAGCACAGTTCTCTTGTTCTGAGCAAGCTCACTGTTCGGACCCCATAGGAAACACAGTAGAGTAGAAGAGTGCTCTTTTCTCAAAAGCAGAGTGTATTTCTTGTAAGGCGAGCTAGCGTTTCTTTCCCAGACCTAAATGGAGTTGAGTCTCGTGCAGTTTTTTGTCCTACGAGCAAGAGTTGTTTTCTGGTAAGACGAGTCACTATTGTGCTCCAATTGCCATACACAGTGCAAATAGCACTCGCGTCTCTTCCCCGCAAGTACAGAGTATTGGACTGAAGAGGAGCTACTGTACTTGTCAGTTTCCTAAGCAGAGTTGAACTAGATATGGTCCATGAGTGTAGGAAGCACAGTTCTTTTGTTCTGAGCAAGCTCACTGTTTGGACCCCTTAGGAAACACAGTAGAGTAGAAGAGTGCTCTTTTCTCAGAAGCAGAGTGTGTTTCTTGTAAGGTGAGCTAGCATTTGTTTCCCAGTCCTAAATGGCGTTGAATCACATGCACTGTGTGGTCCTACAAGCAAGAGTTGTTTTCTGGTAAGGAAAGCCACTATTGTGCTCTCATTGCCATACACAGTGCAAATAGCACTCGCGTCTGTTCTTAGCAAGTACAGTGTATTGGACTGAAGAGGAGCTACTGTTCTTGTCAGTCTCCTAAGCAGAGTTGAACTAGATATGGCCCGTGTGTCTAGGAAGCACAGTTCATTTGTTCTGATCAAGCTCACTGTTTGGACCCCATAGGAAACACAGTAGAGTAGAAGAGTGCTCTTTTCTCAGAAGCAGAGTGTGTTTCTTGTAAGGTGAGCTAGCATTTGTTTCCCAGTCCTAAATGGCGTTGAATCACATGCAGTGTGTGGTCCTACGAGCAAGAGTTGTTTTCTGGTAAGGAAAGTCACTATTGCTCTCCCATTGCCATACACAGTGCAAATAGCACTCGCGTCTGTTCCCAGCAAGTACAGTGTATCGGACTGAAGAGGAGCTACTGTTCTTGTCAGTTTCCTAAGCAGAGTTGAACTAGATAAGGACCGTGTATGTAGAAAGCACAGTTCTTTTGATCTGAGCAAGCTCACTGTTCTGGCCCTATAGGAAACACAGTAGAGTAGAAGAGTGCTCTTTTCTCAAAAGCAGAGTGTGTTTCTTGTAAGGCAAGCTAGCGTTTTATTCCCAGTCCTAAATGGAGTTGAATCACATGCAGTTTCTGGTCCTAAGAGCAAGAGTTGTTTTCTGGTAAGACGAGTCACTATTGTGCTCCAATTGCCATACACAGTGCAAATAGCACTCACGTCTCTTCCCCGCAAGTACAGTGTATTGGACTGAAGAGGAGCTACTGTTCTTGTCAGTTTCCTAAACAGAGTTGAACTAGATATGGTCCGTGTGTGTAGGAAGTACAGTTCTTTTGTTCTGAGCAAGCTCACTGTTTGGACCCCATAGGAAACACAGTAGAGTAGAAGAGTGCTCTTTTCTCAGAAGCAGAGTGTGTTTCTTGTAAGGTGAGCTAGCATTTGTTTCCCAGTCCTAAATGGCGTTGAATCACATGCAGTGTGTGGTCCTACGAGCAAGAGTTGTTTTCTGGTAATGAAAGTCACTATTGCTCTCCCATTGCCATACACAGTGCAAATAGCACTCGCGTCTGTTCCCAGCAAGTACAGTGTATCGGACTGAAGAGGAGCTACTGTTCTTGTCAGTTTCCTAAGCAGAGTTGAACTAGATAAGGACCGTGTATGTAGAAAGCACAGTTCTTTTGATCTGAGCAAGCTCACTGTTCTGGCCCTATAGGAAACACAGTAGAGTAGAAGAGTGCTCTTTTCTCAAAAGCAGAGTGCGTTTCATGTAAGGCGAGCTAGCGTTTGTTTCCTAGTCCTAAATGGAGTTGAATCACATGCAGTATGTGGTCCTACGAACAAGAGTTGTTTTCTGGTAAGGAAAGTCACTATTGTGCTCCCATTGCCATACAAGGGGAAATAGCACTCGCGTCTTTTCCCAGCAAGTACAGTGTATTGGACTGAATAGGAGCTACCGTTCTTGTCAGTTTCCTAAGCAGAGTTGAACTACATATAGTCCTTGTGTGTAGGAAGCACAGTTCTTATGTTCTGAGCAAGCTCACTGTTTGGACATCATAGGAAACACAGTAGAGTAGAAGAGTGCTCTTTTCTCTAAAGCAGAGTGTGTTTCTTGTAAGGCGAGCTAGCGTTTGTTTCCCACTCCTAAATGGAGTGGAATCACATGCAGTTTCTGTCCTATGAGCAAGAGTTGTTTTATGGTAAGAATAGTCACTATTGTGCTGCCATTGCCAAACACAGGACAAATAGCACTGGCGTCTATTCGCAGCAAGTACAGTGTATTGGACTGAAGAGGATCTGCTGTTCTTGTCAGGTTCCGAAGAAGAATTGAACTAGATATGGCCGTGTGTGCAGGAAGCACAGTTCTTTTGTTCTGAGCAAGCTAACTGTTCGGACCACATAGGAAACACAGTAGAGAGGAAGAGTGCTCTTTTCTCAAAAGCAGAGTGTGTTTTTGTAAGGCAAGCTATCATTTGTTTCTCAGTCCTAAATGGAGTTGAATCACATGCAGTTTCTGGTCCTAAGAGCAAGAGTTGTTTTCTGGTAAGGAAAGTCACTATTGTGCTCCCTTTGCCATACACAGTGCAAATAGCACTCGCATCTGTTCCCAGCAAGTACAGTGTATCGGACTGAAGAGGAGCTACTGTTATTGTCAGTTTCCTAAGCAGAGTTGAACTAGATATGGTCCATGTGTGTAGGAAGCACAGTTCTTTGTTCTGAGCAAGCTCACTGTTTGGACCCCATAGGAAACACAGTAGAGTAGAAGAGTGCTCTTTTCTCAAAAGCAGAGAGTGTTTCATGTAAGGCGAGCTAGCATTTGTTTCCCAGTCCTAAACGGAGTTGAATCACATGCAGTTTCAGGTCATACGAGCAAGAGTTGTTTTCTGGTAAGGAAAGTCACTATTGCACTCCCATTGCCATACACAGTGTAAATAGCACTCGCGTCTGTTCCCAGCAAGTACAGTGTATCGGACTGAAGAGGAGCTACTATTCTTGTCAGTCTCCTCAGCAGAGTTGAACTAGATATGGTCCATGTGTTTAGGAAGCACAGTTCTTTGTTCTGACTAAGCTCACTGTTTGGACCCCATAGGAAACACAGTAGAGTAGAAGAGTGCTCTTTTCTCAAAAGCAGAGAGTGTTTCATGTAAGGCGAGCTAGCATTTGTTTCCCAGTCTTAAACGGAGTTGAATCACATGCAGTTTCTGGTCCTACGAGCAAGAGTTGTTTTCTGGTAAGGAAAGTCACTATTGCGCTCCCATTGCCATACACAGTGCAAATAGCACTCGCGTCTGTTCCCAGCAATTACAGTGTATCGGACTGAAGAGGAGCTACTGTTCTTGTCAGTTTCCTAAGCAGAGTTTAACTAGATATGGCCCGTGTGTAGGAAGCACAGTTCTTTTGTTCTGAGCAGCTCACTGTTCTGGCCCTATAGGAAACACAGTATAGTAGAAGAGTGCTCTTTTCTTTAAAGCAGATATTGTTTCTTGTAAGGCGAGCTAGCGTTTGTTTCCCAGTCCTAAATGGAGTTGAATCACATCCAGTTTCTGGTCCTACGAGCAAGAGTTGTTTAACGATAAGAATAGTCACTATTGTGCTGCCATTGCCATACACAGGACAAATAGCACTGGCGTCTGTTCCCAGCAGTACAGTGTATTGGACTGAAGAGGAGCTACTGTTCTTGTCAGTTTCCTAAGCAGAATTGAACTAGATATGGCTGTGTGTGTAGGAAGCACAGTTCTTTTGTTCTGAGCAAGCTCACTGTTCGGACCCCATAGGAAACACAGTAGAGTAGAAGAGTGCTCTTTTCTCTAAAGCAGAGTGTATTTCTTGTAAGGCGAGCTAGCGTTTGTTTCCCAGACCTAAATGGAGTTGAGTCTCGTGCAGTTTTTTGTCCTACGAGCAAGAGTTGTTTTCTGGTAAGACGAGTCACTATTGTGCTCCAATTGCCATACACAATGCAAATAGCTCTCGCGTCTCTTCCCCGCAAGTACAGAGTATTGGACTGAAGAGGAGCTACTGTACTTGTCAGTTTCCTAAGCAGAGTTGAACTAGATATGGTCCATGAGTGTAGGAAGCACAGTTCTTTTGTTCTGAGCAAGCTCACTGTTTGGACCCCTTAGGAAACACAGTAGAGTAGAAGAGTGCTCCTCTCAGAAGCAGAGTGTGTTTCTTGTAAGGTGAGCTAGCATTTGTTTCCCAGTCCTAAATGGCATTGAATCACATGCACTGTGTGGTCCTACAAGCAAGAGTTGTTTTCTCGTAAGGAAAGCCACTATTGTGCTCTCATTGCCATACACAGTGCAAATAGCACTCGCGTCTGTTCTTAGCAAGTACAGTGTATTGGACTGAAGAGGAGCTACTGTTCTTGTCAGTCTCCTAAGCAGAGTTGAACTAGATATGGCCCGTGTGTCTAGGAAGCACAGTTCATTTGTTCTGATCAAGCTCACTGTTTGGACCCCATAGGAAACACAGTAGAGTAGAAGAGTGCTCTTTTCTCAGAAGCAGAGTGTGTTTCTTGTAAGGTGAGCTAGCATTTGTTTCCCAGTCCTAAATGGCGTTGAATCACATGCACTGTGTGGTCCTACGAGCAAGAGTTGTTTTCTGGTAAGGAAAGACACTATTGTGCTCTCATTGCCATACACAGTGCAAATAGCACTCGCATCTGTTCTTAGCAAGTACAGTGTATTGGACTGAAGAGGAGCTACTGTTCTTGTCAGTCTCCTAAGCAGAGTTGAACTAGATATGGCCCGTGTGTCTAGGAAGCACAGTTCATTTGTTCTGATCAAGCTCACTGTTTGGACCCCGTAGGAAACACAGTAGAGTAGAAGAGTGCTCTTTTCTCAAAAGCAGAGTGTGTTTCTTGTAAGGCAAGCTAGCGTTTGTTTCCCAGTCCTAAATGGAGTTGAATCACATGCAGTTTTTTGTCCTACGAGCAAGAGTTGTTTTCTGGTAAGACCAGTCACTATTGTGCTCCAATTGCCATACACAGTGCAAATAGCACTCGCGTCTCTTCCCCGCAAGTACAGTGTATTGGACTGAAGAGGAGCTACTGTTCTTGTCAGTTTCCTAAGCAGAGTTTAACTAGATATGGTCCATGTGTGTAGGAAGTACAGTTCTTTTGTTCTGAGCAAGCTCACTGTTTGGACCCCATAGGAAACACAGTAGAGTAGAAGAGTGCTCTTTTCTCAGAAGCAGAGTTTGTTTCTTGTAAGGTGAGCTAGCATTTGTTTCCCAGTCCTAAATGGCGTTGAATCACATGCAGTGTGCGGTCCTACGAGCAAGAGTTGTTTTCTGGTAATGAAAGTCACTACTGCTCTCCCATTGCCATACACAGTGCAAATAGCACTCGCGTCTGTTCCCAGCAAGTACAGTGTATCGGACTGAAGAGGAGCTACTGTTCTTGTCAGTTTCCTAAGCAGAGTTGAACTAGATAAGGACCGTGTATGTAGAAAGCACAGTTCTTTTGATCTGAGCAAGCTCACTGTTCTGGCCCTATAGGAAACACAGTAGAGTAGAAGAGTGCTCTTTTCTCAAAAGCAGAGTGCGTTTCATGTAAGGCGAGCTAGCGTTTGTTTCCTAGTCCTAAATGGAGTTGAATCACATGCAGTATGTGGTCCTACGAACAAGAGTTGTTTTCTGGTAAGGAAAGTCACTATTGTGCTCCCATTGCCATACACAGGGCAAATAGCACTCGCGTCTTTTCCCAGCAAGTACAGTGTATTGGACTGAATAGGAGCTACCGTTCTTGTCAGTTTCCTAAGCAGAGTTGAACTACATATAGTCCTTGTGTGTAGGAAGCACAGTTCTTATGTTCTGAGCAAGCTCACTGTTTGGACCCCATAGGAAACACAGTAGAGTAGAAGAGTGCTCTTTTCTCTAAAGCAGAGTGTGTTTCTTGTAAGGCGAGCTAGCGTTTGTTTCCCACTCCTAAATGGAGTGGAATCACATGCAGTTTCTGTCCTACGAGCAAGAGTTGTTTTATGGTAAGAATAGTCACTATTGTGCTGCCATTGCCATACACAGGACAAATAGCACTGGCGTCTATTCGCAGCAAGTACAGTGTATTGGACTGAAGAGGATCTGCTGTTCTTGTCAGGTTCCGAAGAAGAATTGAACTAGATATGGCCGTGTGTGCAGGAAGCACAGTTCTTTTGTTCTGAGCAAGCTCACTGTTCGGACCCCATAGGAAACACAGTAGAATGGAAGAGTGCTCTTTTCTCAAAAGCAGAGTATGTTTTTGTAAGGCAAGCTATCATTTGTTTCTCAGTCCTAAATGGAGTTGAATCACATGCAGTTTCTGGTCCTAAGAGCAAGAGTTGTTTTCTGGTAAGGAAAGTCACTATTGTGCTCCCTTTGCCATACACAGTGCAAATAGCACTCGCGTCTGTTCCCAGCAAGTACAGTGTATCGGACTGAAGAGGAGCTACTGTTATTGTCAGTTTCCTAAGCAGAGTTGAACTAGATATGGTCCATGTGTGTAGGAAGCACAGTTCTTTGTTCTGAGCAAGCTCACTGTTTGGACCCCATAGGAAACATAGTAGAGTAGAAGAGTGCACTTTTCTCAAAAGCAGAGAGTGTTTCATGTAAGGCGAGCTAGCATTTGTTTCCCAGTCCTAAACGGAGTTGAATCACATGCAGTTTCAGGTCATACGAGCAAGAGTTGTTTTCTGGTAAGGAAAGTCACTGTTGCGCTCCCATTGCCATACATAGTGTAAATAGCACTCGCGTCTGTTCCCAGCAAGCACAGTGTATCGGACTGAAGAGGAGCTACTATTTTTGTCAGTCTCCTAAGCAGAGTTGAACTAGATATGGTCCATGTGTTTAGGAAGCACAGTTCTTTGTTCTGAGCAAGCTCACTGTTTGGACCCCATAGGAAACACAGTAGAGTAGAAGAGTGCTCTTTTCTCAAAAGCAGAGAGTGTTTCATGTAAGGCGAGCTAGCATTTGTTTCCCAGTTCTAAACGGAGTTGAATCACATGCAGTTTCTGGTCCTACGAGCAAGAGTTGTTTTCTGGTAAGGAAAGTCACTATTGCGCTCCCATTGCCATACACAGTGCAAATAGCACTCGCGTCTGTTCCCAGCAAGTACAGTGTATCGGACTGAAGAGGAGCGACTGTTCTTGTCAGTTTCCTAAGCAGAGTTTAACTAGATATGGCCCGTGTGTAGGAAGCACAGTTCTTTTGTTCTGAGCAGCTCACTGTTCTGGCCCTATAGGAAACACAGTAGAGTAGAAGAGTGCCCTTTTCTTTAAAGCAGATTTTGTTTCTTGTAAGGCGAGCTAGCGTTTGTTTCCCAGTCCTAAATGGAGTTGAATCACATGCAGTTTCTGGTCCTACGAGCAAGAGTTGTTTAATGATAAGAATAGTCACTATTGTGCTGCCATTGCCATACACAGGACAAATAGCACTGGCGTCTGTTCCCAGCAGTACAGTGTATTGGACTGAAGAGGATCTACTGTTCTTGTCAGTTTCCTAAGCAGAATTGAACTAGATATGGCTGTGTGTGTAGGAAGCACAGTTCTTTTGTTCTGAGCAAGCTCACTGTTCGGACCCCTTAGGAAACACAGTAGAGTAGAAGAGTGCTCTTTTCTCTAAAGCAGAGTGTATTTTTTGTAAGGCGAGCTAGCGTTTGTTTCCCAGACCTAAATGGAGTTGAGTCACGTGCAGTTTTTTGTCCTACGAGCAAGAGTTGTTTTCTGGTAAGACGAGTCACTATTGTGCTCCAATTGCCATACACAGTGCAAATAGCACTCGCGTCTCTTCCCTGCAAGTACAGTGATTTGGACTGAAGGGGAGCTACTGTTCTTGTCAGTTTCCTAAGCAGAGTTGAACTAGATATGGTCCATGTGTGTAGGAAGCACAGTTCTTTTGTTCTGAGCAAGCTCACTGTTTGGACCCCATAGGAAACACAGTAGAGTAGAAGAGTGCTCTTTTCTCAGAAGCAGAGTGTGTTTCTTTTAAGGCGAGCTAGCATTTGTTTCCCAGTCCTAAATGGCGTTGAATCACATGCAGTGTGTGGTCCTACGAGCAAGAGCTGTTTTCTGGTAAGGAAAGCCACTATTGCGCTCTCATTGCCATACACAGTGCAAATAGCACTCGCGTCTGTTCCCAGCAAGTACAGTGTATTGGACTGAAGAGGAGCTACTGTTCTCGTCAGTCTCCTAAGCAGAGTTGAACTAGATATGGCCCTTGTGTCGAGGAAGCACAGTTCATTTGTTCTGAGCAAGCTCACTGTTCTGGCCCTATAGGAAACACAGTAGAGTAGAAGAGTGCTCTTTTCTCAAAAGCAGAGTGTGTTTCTTGTAAGGGGAGCTAGAGTTTGTTTCCGTCTCCAAAATGGAGTTGAGTCACATGCAGTTTTTTGTCCTACGAGCAAGAGTTGTTTTCTGGTAAGACGAGTCACTGTTGTGCTCCAATTGACATACACAGTGCAAATAGCACTCGCGTCTCTTCCCCGCAAGTACAGTGTATTGGACTGAAGAAGAGCTACTGTTCTTGTCAGTTTCCTAAGCAGAGTTGAACTAGATATGGCCCGTGTGTGTAGGAAGCACAGTTATTATGTTCTGAGCAAGCTCACTGTTCTGGCACTATAGGAAACACAGTAGAGTAGAAGAGTGCTCTTTTCTCTAAAGCAGAGTGTGTTTCTTGTAAGGCGAGCTCGCGTTTGTTTCCCAGTCCTAAATGGAGTTTGGTCACAGGGAGTTTTTGGTCCTACGAGCAAGAGTTGTTTTCTGGTTATAAGAGTCACTATTGCGCTCCAAATGCCATACACAGTGCAAATAGCACTCGCGTCTGTTGCCAGTAAGCACAGTGTATCGGACTGAAGAGGAGCCAAAATGTTCTTGTCAGTTTCCTAAGCAGAGTTGAACTAGATATGGTCCATTTTTGTAGGAAGCACAGTTCTTATGTTGTGAGCAAGCTCACTGTTCTGGCCCTATAGGAAACACTGTAGAGTAGAAGAGTGCTCTTTTCTCAAAAGCAGAGTGTGTTTCTTGTAAGGCGAGCTAGCATTTGTTTCCTAGTCCTAAATGGAGTTGAATCACATGCAGTTTCTGGTCCTACGAACAAGAGTTGTTTTCTGGTAAGGAAAGTCACTATTGCGCTCCCAATGCCATTCACAGTGCAAATAGCACTCGCGTCTGTTCCCAGCAAGTACAGTGTATCGGACTGAAGAGGAGCTACTGTTCTTGTCAGTTTCCTAAGCAGAGTTGAACTAGATATGGCCCGTGTGTAGGAAGCACAGTTCTATTGTTCTGAGCAGCTCACTGTTCTGGCCCTATACTAAACAGAGTAGAGTAGAAGAGTGCTCTTTTCTCTAAAGCAGATTTTGTTTCTCGTAAGGCGAGCTAGCGTTTGTTTCCCAGTCCTAAATGGAGTGGAATCACATGCAGTTTCTGTCCTACGAGCAAGAGTTGTTTTATGGTAAGATTAGTCACTATTGCGCTCCCATTGCCATACACAGGACAAATAGCACTGGCGTCTGTTCGCAGCAAGTACAGTGTATTGGACTGAAGAGGATCTACTGTTCTTGTCAGGTTCCTAAGCAGAATTGAACTAGATATGGCCGTGTGTGCAGGAAGCACAGTTCTTTTGTTCTGAGCAAGCTCACTGTTCGGACCACATAGGAAACACAGTAGAGAAGAAGAGTGCTCTTTTCTCTAAAGCAGAGTGTGTTTCTTGTAAGGCGAGCTCGCGTTTGTTTCCCAGTCCTAAGTGGAGTTGAGTCACAGGCAGTTTTTGGTCGTACGAGCAAGAGTTGTTTTCTGGTAAGAAGAGTCACTATTGCGCTCCAAATGCCATACACAGTGCAAATAGCACTCGCGTCTGTTCCCAGCAAGCACAGTGTATTGGACTGAATAGGAGCTACTGTTCTTGTCAGTTTCCTAAGCAGAGTTGAACTAGATATGGTCCATGTGTGTAGGAAGCACAGTTCTTTTGTTCTAAACAAGCTCACTGTTTGGACCCCATAGGAAAAACAGTAGAGTAGAACAGTGCTCTTTTCTCAAAAGCAGAGTGTGTTTCTTGTAATCCGAGCTAGCGTTTGTTTCCCAGTCCTAAATGGAGTTGAATCACATGCAGTTTGTGGTCCTACGAGCAAGAGTTGTTTTCTGGTAAGGAAAGCCACTATTGCGCTGTCATTTCCATACACAGTGCAAATAGCACTCGCGTCTGTTCATAGCAAGTACAGTGTATTGGACTGAAGAGTAGCTACTGTTCTTGTCAGTCTCCTAAGCAGAGTTGAACTAGATATGGCCCGTGTTTCGAGAAAGCACAGTTCATTTGTTCTGAGAAAGCTCACTGTTCTGGCCCTATAGGAAACACAGTAGAGTAGAAGAGTGCTCTTTTCTCAAAAGCAGAGTGTGTTTCTTGTAAGGGGAGCTAGAGTTTGTTTCCGACTCCAAAATGGAGTTGAGTCACATGCAGTTTTTTGTCCTACGAGCAAGAGTTGTTTTCTGGTAAGACGAGTCACTGTTGTGCTCCAATTGACATACACAGTGCAAATAGCACTCGCGTCTCTTCCCCGCAAGTACAGTGTATTGGACTGAAGAAGAGCTACTGTTCTTGTCAGTTTCCTAAGCAGAGTTGAACTAGATATGGCCCGTGTGTGTAAGAAGCACAGTTATTATGTTCTGAGCAAGCTCACTGTCCTGGCACTATAGGAAACACAGTAGAGTAGAAGAGTGCTCTTTTCTCTAAAGCAGAGTGTGTTTCTTGTAAGGCGAGCTCGCGTTTGTTTCCCAGTCCTAAATGGAGTTTGGTCACAGGGAGTTTTTGGTCCTACGAGCAAGAGTTGTTTTCTGGTAAGAAGAGTCACTATTGCACTCCAAATGCCATACACAGTGCAAATAGCACTCGCGTCTGTTCCCAGTAAGCACAGTGTATCGGACTGAAGAGGAGCCATACTGTTCTTGTCAGTTTCCCAAGCAGAGTTGAACTAGATAAGGACCGTGTGTGTAGAAAGCACAGTTCTTATGTTGTGAGCAAGCTCACTGTTCTGGCCCTATAGGAAACACAGTAGAGTAGAAGAGTGCTCTTTTCTCAAAAGCAGAGTGTGTTTCTTGTAAGGCGAGCTAGCGTTTGTTTCCTAGTCCTAAATGGAGTTGAATCACATGCAGTTTCTGGTCCTACGAGCAAGAGTTGTTTTCTGGTAGGAAAGTCACTATTGCGCTCCCATTGATACACAGTGCAAATAGCACTCCCGTCTGTTCCCAGCAAGTACAGTGTATTGGTCTGAGGAGGAGCTACTGTTCTTGTCAGGTTCCTAAGCAGAGTTGAACTACATATGGTCCGTGTGTGTAGGAAGCACAGTTATTATGTTCTGAGCAAGCTCACTGTTCTGGCCCTACAGGAAACACAGTAGAGAAGAAGAGTGCTCTTTTCTCTAAAGCAGAGTATGTTTCTTGTAAGGCGAGCTCGCGTTTGTTTCCCAGTCCTAAATGGAGTTGAGTCACAGGCAGTTTTTGGTCCTACGAGCAAGAGTTGTTTTCTGGTAAGAAGAGTCACTATTGCGCTCCAAATGCCATACACAGTGCAAATAGCACTCGCGTCTGTTCCCACCAAGCACAGTGTATTGGACTGAATAGGAGCTACTGTTCTTGTCAGTTTCCTAAGCAGAGTTGAACTAGATATGGTCCATGTGTGTAGGAAGCACAGTTCTTTTGTTCTGAGCAAGCTTACTGTTTGGACCCCGTAGGAAACACAGTGGAGTAGAAGAGTGCTCTTTTCTCAAAAGCAGAGTGTGTTTCTTTTAAGGCAAGCTAGCGTTTGTTTCCCAGTCCTAAATGGAGTTGAATCACATGCAGTTTCTATTCCTATGAGCAAGAGTTGTTTTCTGGTAAGAAGAGTCACTATTGCGCTCCCAATGCCATACACAGGACAAATAGCACTCGCGTTGGTTCCCAGCAAGTACAGTGTATTGGACTGAATAGGAACTACTGTTCTTGTCAGTTTCCTAAGCAGAGTTGAACTACATATGGTCCCTCTGTGTAGGAAGCACAGTTCTTTTGTTCTGAGCAAGCACACTGTTTGGACCCTATAGGAAACACAGTAGAGTACAAGAGTGCTCTTTTCTCTAAATCAGAGTTTGTTTCGTGTAAGGCGTGCGAGCATTTGTTTCCCAGTCCTAAATGGTGTTGAATCACATGCAATTTGTGGTCCTACGAGCAGGAGTTGTTTTCTGGAAGGAAAGTCACTATTGCGCTTCCATTGCAATACACAGTGCAAATAGCACTGGCGTCTGTTCCCAGCAAGTACAGTGTATCGGACTGAAGAGGAGCTACTGTTCTTGTCTGTTTCTTAAGCAGAGTTGAACTAGTTATTGCCCGTGTGTGTAGGAAGCACAGTTCTTTTGTTCTGAGCAAGCTCACTGTTCGGACCCCATAGGAAACACAGTAGAGTAGAAGAGTGCTCTTTTCTCAAATGCAGAGTGTGTTTCATGTAAGGCAAGCTAGCATTTGTTTCCCAGTCCTAAATGGAGTTGAATCACAAGCAGTTTCTGGTCCTACGAGCAACAGTTGTTTTCTGGTAGGAAAGTCACTATTGCGCTCCCATTGCAATACACAGTGCAAAAAGCACTCGCGTTGGTTCCCAGCAAGTACAGTGTATCGGACTGAGGAGGAGCTACTGTTCTTGTCAGTTTCCTAAGCTTAGTTGAACTAGATATGGCCCGTGTGTGTAGGAAGCACAGTTCTTTTGTTCTGAGCAAGCTCACTGTTCGGACCCCATAGGAAACACAGTAGAGTAGAAGAGTGCTCTTTTCTCAAATGCAGAGTGTGTTTCATGTAAGGCAAGCTAGCATTTGTTTCCCAGTCCTAAATGGAGTTGAATCACAAGCAGTTTCTGGTCCTACGAGCAACAGTTGTTTTCTGGTAGGAAAGTCACTATTGCGCTCCCATTGCAGTACACAGTGCAAAAAGCACTCGCGTCGGTTCCCAGCAAGTACAGTGTATCGGACTGAAGAGGAGCTACTGTTCTTGTCAGTTTCCTAAGCTTAGTTAAACTAGATATGGCCCGTGTGTGTATGAAGCACAGTTCTTTTGTTCTGAGCAAGCTCACTGTTCTGGCCCTATAGGAAACACAGTAGAGTAGATGAGTGCTCTTTTCTCTAAAGCAGAATGTGTTTCTTGTAAGGTGAGCTAGCGTTTGTTTCCAGTCCTAAATGGAGTTGAATCACATACAGTTTCTGGTCCTACGTGCAAGAGTTGTTTTATGGTAAGAAGAGTCACTATTGCGCAGCCATTGTCATACACAGCACAAATAGCCCTGGCGTCTGTTCCCAGCAAGTACAGTGTATTGGACTGAAGAGGATCTACTGTTCTTGTCAGGTTCCTAAGCAGAATTGAACTAGATATGGCCGTGTGTGCAGGAAGCACAGTTCTTTTGTTCTGAGCAAGCTCACTGTTCAGACCCCATAGGAAACACAGTAGAGTAGAAGAGTGCTCTTTTCTCTAAAGCAGAGTGTGTTTCTTGTAAGGCGAGCTAGCGTTTGTTTCCCAGTCCTAAATGGAGTTGAGTCACATGTAGGTTTTTGTCCTAAGAGCAAGAGTTGTTTTCTGGTAAGACGAGTCACTATTGTGCTCCAATTGCCATACACAGTGCAAATAGCACTCGCGTCCCTTCCCCGCAAGTACTGTGTATTGGTCTGAAGAGGAGCTACTGTTCTTGTCAGTTTCCTAAACAGAGTTGAACTAGGTATGGCCGTGTGTGTAGGAAGCACAGTTCTTTTGTTCTGAGCAAGCTCTGTGTTTGGACCCCTTAGGAAACACAGTAGAGTAGAAGAGTGCTCTTTTCTCTAAAGCAGAGTGTGTTTCTTGTAAAGCGAGCTGGAGTTTGTTTCCCAGTCATAAATGGAGTTGAATCACATGCAGTTTCTGGTCCTACGAGCAAGAGTTGTTTTCTGGTAAGAAGAGTCACTATTGCGTTGCCATTGCCATACACAGGACAAATAGCACTGGCGTCTGTTCCAAGCAAGTACAGTGTATTGGACTGAAGAGTATGTACTGTTCTTGTCAGTTTCCTAAGCAGAGTTGAACTAGATATGGCCGTGTTTGTAGCAAGCACAGTTTTTTTGTTCTGAGCAAGCTCACTGTTCCGAACACATAGGAAACACAGTAGAGTAGAAGAGTGCTCTTTTCTCAAAAGCAGAGTGTGTTTCTTGGAAGGTGAGCTAGCGTTTGTTTCCCAGTCCTAAATGGAGTTGAGTCACATGCAGTTTTTTGTCCTACGAACAAGAGTTGTTTTCTGGTAAGGAAAGTCAATATTGTGCTCTCATTGTCATACACAGTGCAAATAGCACTCGCGTCTGTTCCCAGCAAATACAGTGTATTGGTCTGAACAGGAGCTACTGTTCTTGTCAGGTTCCTAAGCAGAGTTGAACTACATATGGTCCGTGTGTGTAGGAAGCACAGTTCTTTTGTTCTGAGCAAGCTCTCTGTTTGGACCCCATAGGAAACACAGTAGAGTAGAAGAGTGCTCTTTTCTCTAAAGCAGAGTGTGTTTCTTGTAAGGCGAGCTAGTGTTTGTTTCCCAGTCCTAAATGGAGTTGAATCACATGCAGTTTCTGGTCCTACGAGCAAGAGTTGTTTTCTGGTAAGGAAAGTCACTATTGCACTCCCATTGCCATACACAGTGCAAATAGCACTCCCTTGTCTTCCCAGCAAGTACAGTGTATTGGACTGAATAGGAGCTACTGTTCTTGTCAGTTTCCTAAGCAGAGTTGAACTAGATATGGTCCATGTGTGTAGGAAGCACAGTGCTTTTGTTCTGAGCAAGCTCACTCTTTGGACCCCATAGGAAACACAATAGAGTAAAAGAGTGCTCTTTTATCAAAAGCAGAGTGTGTTTCTTGTAAGGCAAGCTAGCGTTTGTTTCCCAGACCTAAATGGAGTTGAATCAATGCAGTTTCTGGTCCTATGAGCAAGAGTTGTTTTCTGGTAAGGAAAGTCACTATTGCGCTCCCATTGCCATACACAGGACAAATAGCACTCCTGTCTGTTCGCAGCAAGTACAGTGTATTGGATAGAAGAGGATCTACTGTTCTTGTCAGTTTCCTAAGCAGACTTCAACTAGATATGGCCCTGTGTGTAGGAAGCACAGTTTTTTTGTTCTGAGCAAGCTCACTGTTCGGACCACATAGGAAACACAGTAGAGTAGAAGAGTGCTCTTTTCTCAAAAGCAGAGTGTGTTTCTTGTATGGCTAGCTAGCGTTTGTTTCCCAGTCCTAAATGGAGTTGAATCCAATGCAGTTTGTGGTCCTACGAGCAAGAGTTGTTTTCTGGAAAGGAAAGTCACTATTGCGCTTCCATTGCCATACACAGTGCAAATAGCACTGGCGTCTGTTCCCAGCAAGTACAGTGTATCGGACTGAAGAGGAGCTACTGTTCTTGTCTGTTTCCTAAGCAGAGTTGAACTAGATATGGCCCGTGTGTGTAGGAAGCACAATTCTTTTGTTCTGAGTAAGCTCATTGTTCTGGCCCTATAGGAAACACAATTGAATAGAAGAGTGTTCTTTTCTCAAAAGCAGAGTGTGTTTCTTGTAATGCGAGATAGAGTTTGTTTCTCAGTCCTAAATGGAGTTGAGTCACATGCAGTTTTTTGTCCTACGAGCAAGATTTGTTTTCTGGTAAGACGCGTCACTATTGTGCCCCATTGCCATACACAGTGCAAATAGCACTCGCGTCTGTTCTCAGCAAGTAAAGTGTATGGGACTGAAGAGGAGCTACTGTTCTTGTCAGTTTCCTAAGCAGAGTTGGTTCATGTGTGTAGGAAGCACAGTTCTTTTGTTCTGAGCAAGCTCACTGTTTGTACCCCATAGGAAACACAGTAGAGTAGAAGAGTGCTCTTTTCTCTAAAACAGAGTGTGTTTCTTGTAAGGCGAGCTAGCGTTTTTTTCCCAGTCTGAAATGGAGTTGAATCACATGCAGTTTCAGGTCCTACGAGCAAGAGTTGTTTTCTGGTAAGGAAAGTCACTATTGTGCTCCAAACGCCCTACACAGTGCAAATAGCACTCGCGTCTGTTCCCAGCATGTACAGTGCATTGGACTGAAGAGGTTCCACTGTTCTTGTCAGTTTCCTAAGCAGAGTTGAACTAGATATGGGCCGTGTGTGTAGGAAGCACAGTTCTTTTGTTCTGAGCAAGCTCACTGTTCTGGCCCTATAGGAAACACAGTAGAGTAGAAGAGTGCTCTTTTCTCAAAAGCAGAGTGTGTTTCTTGTAAGGCTAGCTAGTGTTTGTTTCCCAGTCCTAAATGGAGTTGAGTCACATGCAGTTTTTGGTCCTACGAGCAAGAGTAGTTTTCTTGTAAGAAGAGTCACAATTGGGCTCCCATTGCCATACACAGTACAAATAGCACTGTCGTCTGTTCCCAGCATGTACAATGTATTGGACTAAAAATGATCTATTGTTCTTGTCAGTTTCCTAAGCAGAGTTGAACTAGATATGGCCATGTATGTAGGAAGCACAGTTCTTTTGTTCTGAGCAAGCTCTCTGTTCTGGCCCTGTTGGAAACACAATTGAGTAGAAGAGTGCTCTTTTCTCAAAAGCAGAGTGTGTTTCTTGTAAGGCGAGCTCGCGTTTGTTTCCCAGTCCTAAATGGGTTGAATCACATGCAGTTTCTGGTCCTATGAGCAAGAGTTATTTTCTGGTAAGGAAAGTCACTATTGCGCTCCCATTGCCATACACAGTGCAAATAGCACTCCTGTCTGTTCGCAGAAAGTACAGTGTATTGGATAGAAGAGGATCTACTGATCTTGTCAGGTTCCTAAGCAGACTTGAACTAGACATGGCCCTGTGTGTAGGAAGCACATTTTTTTTGTTCTGAGCAAGCTCACTGTTCAGACCCCATAAGAAACACAGTAGAGTAGAAGAGTGCTCTTTTCTCAAAAGCAGAGTGTGTTTCTTGTATGGCGAGCTAGCGTTTGTTTCCCAGTCCTAAATGAAGTTGAATCCAATGCAGTTTGTGGTCCTACGAGCAAGAGTTGTTTTCTGGTAAGGAAAGTCACTATTGCGCTCCCATTGCCATACACAGTGCAAATAGCCCTCCCGTCTGTTCCCAGTAAGTACAGTGTATTGGACTGAAAAGGAGCTACCGTTCTTCTAAGTTTCCTAAGCAGAGTTGAACTAGATATGGCCCGTGTGTGTAGGAAGCACAGTTCTTTTTTTCTGAGCAAGCTCACTGTTCTGGCCCTACAGGAACCAAAGTAGAGTAGAAGAGTGCTCTTTTCTCAAAAGCAGAGTGTGTTTCTTGTAAAGCGAGCTGGAGTTTGTTTCCCAGTCCTAAATGGAGTTGAATCACATGCAGTTTTTGGTCCTACGAGCAAGACTTGTTTTCTGGTAAGAAGAGTCACTATTGCGTTGCCATTGCCATACACAGGACAAATAGCACTGGCGTCTGTTCCCAGCAAGTACAGTGTAATGGACTGAAGAGTATCTACTGTTCTTGTCAGGTTCCTAAGCAGAGTTGAACTAGATATGGCCCGTGTGGGTAGGAAGCACAGGTTTTTTGTTCTGAGCAAGCTCACTGTTCCGAACACATAGGAAACACAGTAGAGTAGAAGAGTGCTCTTTTCTCAAAAGCAGAGTGTGTTTCTTGGAAGGCGATAGAGCGTATGTTTCCCAGTCCTAAATGGAGTTGAGTCACATGCAGTTTTTTTCCTATGAGCAAGAGTTGTTTTCTGGTAAGGAAAGTCACTATTGTGCTCTCATTGCCATACACAGTGCAAATAGCACTCGCGTCTGTTCCCAGCAAATACAGTGTATTGGTCTGAAGAGGAGCTACTGTTCTTGTCAGGTTCCTAAGCAGAGTTGAACTACATATGTTCCGTGTGTGTAAGAAGCACAGTTCTTTTTTTCTGAGCAAGCTCTCTGTTTCGACCCCATAGGAACCACAATAGAGTAGAAGAGTGCTTTTTTCTCTAAAGCAGAGTGTGTTTCTTGTAAGGCGAGCTAGTGCTTGTTTCCCAGTCAGAAATGGAGTTGAATCACATGCAGTTTCTGGTCCTACGAGCAAGAGTTGTTTTCTGGTAAGGAAAGTCACTATTGCGCTCCCATTGCCATACACAGTGCAAATAGCACTCCCGTCTGTTCCCAGCAAGTACAGTGTATTCGACTGAAGAGGAGCTACTGTTCTTCTCAGTTTCCTAAGCAGAGTTGAACTAGATATGGCCCGTGTGTCTAGGAAGCACAGTTTATTTGTTCTGAGCAAGCTCACTGTTCTGGCCCTATAGGAAACACAGTAGAGTAGAAGAGTGCTCTTTTCTCAAAAGGAGAATGTGTTTCTTGTAAGGCGAGCTAGAGTTTGTTTCCCAGTCCTAAATGGAGTTGAGTCACATGCAGTTTTTTGTCCTACTAGCAAGAGTTGTTTTCTGGTAAGACGAGTCACTATTGTGCTCCAATTGCCATACACAGTGCAAATAGCACTCGCGTCTGTTCTCAGCAAGTACAGTGTATCAGACTGAAGAGGAGCTACTGTTCTTGTCAGTTTCCTAAGCAGAGTGGAACTAGATATGGCCCGTGTGTGTAGGAAGCACAGTTATTATGTTCTGAGCAAGCTCACTGTTCTGGCCCTGTAGGAAACACAGCAGAGTAGAAGAGTGTTCTTTACTCTAAAGCAGAGTGTGTTTCTTGTAAGGCGAGCTCACGTTTGATTCCCGGTCCTAAATGGAGTTGAATCACATGCAGTTTTTGGTCCTATGAGCAAGAGTTGTTTTCTGGTAGGAAAGTCACTATTGCGCTCCCATTGCCATACACAGTGCAAATAGCACTTGCGTCTGTTCCCAGCAAGTACAGTGTATTGGACTGAAGAGGATCTACTGTTCTTGTCAGGTTCCTAAGCAGCATTGAACTAGATATGGCCATGTGTGCAGGAAGCACAGTTATTTGGTTCTGAGCAAGCTCACTGTTCGGACCCCACAGGAAACACATTATAGTAGAAGAGTGCTCTTTTCTCAAAAGCAGAGTGTGTTTCTTGTAAGGCGAGCTAGCGTTTGTTTCCCAGTCCTAAATGGAGTTGAATCACATGCAGTTTCTGGTCCTACGAGCAAGAGTTGTTTTCTGGTAAGGAAAGTCACTATTGTGCTCCCATTACCTTACACAGTGCAAATATCCCTGGCGTCTGTTCCCAGCAAGTACAGTGTATTGGACTGAAGAGGAGCTACCGTTCTTCTCAGTTTCCTAAGCAGAGTTGAACTAGATATGGCCCGTGTGTGTAGGAAGCACAGTTCTTTTTTTCTGAGCAAGCTCACTGTTCTGGCCCTATAGGAAACAAAGTAGAGTAGAAGAGTGCTCTTTTCTCAAAAGCAGAGTGTGTTTCTTGTAAAGCGAGCTGGAGTTTGTTTCCCAGTCCTAAATGGAGTTGAATCACATGCAGTTTCTGGTCCTACGAGCAAGAGTTGTTTTCTGGTAAGAAGAGTCACTATTGCGTTGCCATTGCCATACACAGGACAAATAGCACTGGCGTCTGTTCCCAGCAAGTACAGTGTACTGGACTGAAGAGTATCTTCTGTTCTTGTCAGGTTCCTAAGCAGAGTTGAACTAGATATGGCCGTGTTTGTAGGAAGCACAGTTTTTTTGTTCTGAGCAAGCTCACTGTTCCGAACACATAGGAAACACAGTAGAGTAGAAGAGTGCTCTTTTCTCAAAAGCAGAGTGTGTTTCTTGGAAGGCAAGCTAGCATTTGTTTCCCAGTCCTAAATGGAGTTGAGTCACATGCAGTTTTTTTCCTATGAGCAAGTGTTGTTTTCTGGTAAGGAAAGTCACCATTGTGCTCTCATTGCCATACACAGTGCAAATAGCACTCGCGTCTGTTCCCAGCAAATACAGTGTATTGGTCTGAAGAGGAGCTACTGTTCTTGTCAGGTTCCTAAGCAGAGTTGAACTACATATGTTCCGTGTGTGTAAGAAGCACAGTTCTTTTTTTCTGAGCAAGCTCACTGTTTGGACCCCTTAGGAAACGCAGTAGAGTAGAAGCGTGCTCTTTTCTCAAAAGCAGAGTGTGTTTGTTGTAAGGCGAGCTAGCGTTTGTTTCCTAGTCCTAAATGGAGTTGAATCACGTGCAGTTTGTGGTGCTACGAGCAAGAGTTGTTTTCTGGTAAGGAAAGTCACTATTGTGCCTCCATTGCCATACACAGCGCAAATAGCACTCCCTTGTCTCTCCAGCAAGTACAGTGTATTGGACTGAAGAGGAGAGACTGCTCTTCTCAGTTTGCAAAGCAGAGTTGAACTAGATATTGCCCCTGTGTGTAGGAAGCACAGTTCTTTTCTTCTGAGCAAGCTCACTCTTCTGGCCCTATAGGAAACACAGAAGAGTAGAAGAGTGCTCTTTTCTCAAAAGCAGAGTGTGTTTCTTGTAATTCGAGATAGAGTTTGTTTCCCAGTCCTAAATGGAGTTGAGTCACATGCAGTTTTTTGTCCTACGAGCAAGAGTTGTTTTCTGGTAAGACAAGTCACTATTGTGCTCCAATTGCCATACACAGTGCAAATAGCACTCACGTCTGTTCTCAGCAATACAGTGTATCGGACTGAAGAGGAGCTACTGTTCTTGTCAGTTTCCTAAGCAGAGTTGAACTAGATATGTCCCGTGTGTGTAGGAAGCACAGTTCTTATGTTCTGAGCAAGCTCACTGTTCTGGCCCTATAGGAAACACAGTAGAGTAGAAGAGTGCTCTTTTATCTAAAGCAGAGTGTTTTTTTTGTAAGGCGAGCTCGCGTTTGTTTCCCAGTCCTAAATGGAGTTGAATCACATGCAGTTTTTGGTCCTACGAGCAAGAGTTGTTTTATGGTAAGAAGAGTCACTATTGCGCTCCAAATGCCATACACAGTGCAAATAGCACTCGCGTCTGTTCCCAGCAATGACAGTGTATTGGACTGAATCGGAGCTACTGTTCTTGTCAGTTTCCTAAGCAGAGTTGAACTAGATATGGTCCATGTGTGTAGGAAGCACAGTTCTTTTGTTCTGAGCAAGTTCACTCTTTGGACCCCACAGGAAACACAGTAGAGTAAAAGAGTGCTCTTTTATCAAAAGCAGAGTGTGTTTCTTGTAAGGCGAGCTAGCGTTTGTTTCCCAGACCATAATGGAGTTGAATCACATGCAGTTTCTGGTCCTATGAGCAAGAGTTATTTTCTGGTAAGGAAAGTCACTATTGCGCTCCCATTGCCATACAGAGTGCAAATAGCACTCCTGTCTGTTCGCAGCAAGTACAGTGTATTGGATAGAAGAGGATCTACTGTTCTTGTCAGGTTCCTAAGCAGACTTGAACTAGACATGGCCCTGTGTGTAGGAAGCACATTTTTTTTGTTCTGAGCAAGCTCACTGTTCAGACCCCATAAGAAACACAGTAGAGTAGAAGAGTGCTCTTTTCTCAAAAGCAGAGTGTGTTTTTTGTATGGCGAGCTAGCGTTTGTTTCCAGTCCTAAATGGAGTTGAATCCAGTGCAGTTTGTGGTCCTACGAGCAAGAGTTGTTTTCTGGTAAGGAAAGTCACTATTGTGCTCCCATTGCCATACACAGTGCAAATAGCCCTCCTGTCTGTTCCCAGTAAGTACAGTGTATTGGACTGAAAAGGAGCTACTGTTCTTCTCAGTTTCCTAAGCAGAGTTGAACTAGATATGGCCCGTGTGTGTAGGAAGCACAGTTCTTTTTTTCTGAGCAAGCTCACTGTTCTGGCCCTATAGGAAACAAAGTAGAGTAGAAGAGTGCTCTTTTCTCAAAAGCAGAGTGTGTTTCTTGTAAGGCGAGCTGGAGTTTGTTTCCCAGTCCTAAATGGAGTTGAATCACATGCTGTTTTTGGTCCTACGAGCAAGACTTGTTTTCTGGTAAGAAGAGTCACTATTGTGTTGCCATTGCCATACACAGGACAAATAGCACTGGCGTCTGTTCCCAGCAAGTACAGTGTACTGGACTGAAGAGTATCTACTGTTCTTGTCAGGTTCCTAAGCAGAGTTGAACTAGATATGGCCCGTGTGGGTAGGAAGCACAGGTTTTTTGTTCTGAGCAAGCTCACTGTTCCGAACACATAGGAAACACAGTAGAGTAGAAGAGTGCTCTTTTCTCAAAAGCAGAGTGTGTTACTTGGAAGGCGAGCTAGCGTATGTTTCCCAGTCCTAAATGGAGTTGAGTCACATGCAGTTTTTTTCCTATGAGCAAGAGTTGTTTTCTGGTAAGGAAAGTCACTATTGTGCTCTCATTGCCATACACAGTGCAAATAGCACTCGCGTGTGTTCCCAGCAAATACAGTGTATTGGTCTGAAGAGGAGCTTCTGTTCTTGTGAGGTTCCTAAGCAGGGTTGAACTACATATGTTCCGTGTGTGTAAGAAGCACAGTTCTTTTTTTCTGAGCAAGCTCTCTGTTTTGACCCCTAGGAAACACAGTAGAGTAGAAGAGTGCTTTTTTCTCTAAAGCAGAGTGTGTTTCTTGTAAGGCGAGCTAGCGTTTGTTTCCCAGTCCTAAATGGAGTTGAATCACATGCAGTTTCTGGTCCTACGAGCAAGAGTTGTTTTCTGGTAAGGAAAGTCACTATTGCGCTCCCATTGCCATACACAGTGCAAATAGCTCTCCCGTCTGTTCCCAGCAAGTACAGTGTATTCGACTGAAGAGGAGCTACTGTTCTTCTCAGTTTCCTATGCAGAGTTGAACTAGATATGGCCCGTGTGTCTAGGAAGCACAGTTAATTTGTTCTGAGCAAGCTCACTGTTCTGGCCCTATAGGAAACACAGTAGAGTAGAAGAGTGCTCTTTTCTCAAAAGCAGAGTGTGTTTCTTGTAAGGCGAGCTAGAGTTTGTTTCCCAGTCCTAAATGGAGTTGAGTCACATGCAGTTTTTTGTCCTACGAGCAAGAGTTGTTTTCTGGTAAGACGAGTCACTATTGTGCTCCAATTGCCATACACAGTGCAAATAGCACTCGCGTCTGTTCTCAGCAAGTACAGTGTATCAGACTGAAGAGGAGCTACTGTTCTTGTCAGTTTCCTAAGCAGAGTGGAACTAGATATGGCCCGTGTGTGTAGGAAGCACAGTTATTATGTTCTGAGCAAGCTCACTGTTCTGGCCCTGTAGGAAACACAGCAGAGTAGAAGAGTGTTCTTTACTCTAAAGCAGAGTGTGTTTCTTGTAAGGCGAGCTCGCGTTTGATTCCCGGTCCTAAATGGAGTTGAGTCACATGCAGTTTTTGGTCCTATGAGTAAGAGTTGTTTTCTGGTAAGAAGAGTCACTATTGTGCTCCAAATGCCATACACAGTGCAAATAGCACTCGCGTTTGTTCCCAGAAAGTACAGTGTATTGGATTGAATAGGAGCTACTGTTCTTGTCAGTTTCCTAAGCAGAGTTGAACTAGATATGGTCCATTTGTATAGGAAGCACAGTTCTTTTGTTCTGAGCAAGCTCACTGTTTGGACACCATAGGAAACGCAGTAGAGTAGAAGCGTGCTCTTTTCTCAAAAGCAGAGTGTGTTTCTTGTAAGGCGAGCTAGCGTTTGTTTCTAGTCCTAAATGGAGTTGAATCACATGCAGTTTCTAATCCTACAAGCAAGAGTTGTTTTATGGTAAAAATAGTCACTATAGCGCTGCCATTGCCATACACAGGACAAATAGCACTGGGTTCTATTCCCAGCAAGTACGGTGTATTGGACTGAAGAGGATCTACTGTTCTTGTCAGGTTCCTAAGCAGAATTGAACTAGATATGGCCGTGTGTGTAGGAAGCACAGTTCTTTTGTTCAGAGCAAGCTAACCGTTCGGACCCTATAGGAAACACAGTAGAGTAGAAGAGTGCTCTTTTCTCAAAAGCAGAGTGTGTTTCTTGTACGGCAAGCTAGCGTTTGTTTCCCAGTCCTAAATGGAGTTGAATCACATGCAGTTTCTGGTCCTACGAGCAAGAGTTTATTTCTGGTAAGGAAAGTCACTATTGTGCTCCCATTGCCATACACAGTGCAAATATCACTGGCGTCTGTCCCAGCATGTACAGTGTATTGGACTGAAGCGGTTCCACTGTTCTTGTTAGTTTCCTAAGCAGAATTGAACTAGATATGGCCCGTGTGTGTAGGAAGCACAGTTCTTTTGTTCTGAGCAAGCTCACTGTTCTGGCCCTATAGGAAACACAGTAGAGTAGAAGAGTGCTCTTTTC
Organism: Peromyscus eremicus; assembly: GCF_949786415.1. Lineage (NCBI taxonomy): Eukaryota > Metazoa > Chordata > Mammalia > Rodentia > Cricetidae > Peromyscus > Peromyscus eremicus. The sequence goes on from NW_026735673.1 coordinate 74,711, forward strand.
TCAAAAGCAGAGTGTGTTTCTTGTAAGGCGAGCTAGCGTTTGTTTCCTAGTCCTAAATGGAGTTGAATCACATGCAGTTTGTGGTGCTACGAGCAAGAGTTGTTTTCTGGTAAGGAAAGTCACTATTGTGCTCCGATTACCATACACAGTGCAAATAGTACTCGCGTCTGTACCCAGCAAGTACAGTGTATTGGACTTAATATGAACTACTGTTCTTGTCAGTTTCCTAAGCAGAGTTGAACTACATATGGTCCGAGTGTGTAGGAAGCACAGTTCTTTTGTTCTGAGCAAGCTCACTGTTCGAACCTCATAGGAAACACAGTAGAGTAGAAGAGTGCTCTTTTTTCTAAAGCATAGTGTGTTTCTTGTAAGGCGAGCTAGCGTTTGTTTCCCAGTCCTAAATGGAGATGAATCACATGCAGTTTCTGGACCTACGAGCAAGAGTTGTTTTCTGGTAAGGAAAGTCACTATTGTGCTCCAATTGCCATACACAGTGCAAATAGCACTCGCGTCTGTTCTCAGCAAGTACAGTGTATCAGACTGAAGAGGAGCTACTGTTCTTGTAAGTTTCCTAAGCAGAGTGGAACTAGATATGGCAGGTGTGTTTAGGAAGCACAGTTATTATGTTCTGAGCAAGCTCACTGTTCTGGCCCTGTAGGAAACACAGCAGAGTAGAAGAGTGTTCTTTTCTCTAAAGCAGAGTGTGTTTCTTGTAAGGCGAGCTCGCGTTTGATTCCTGGTCCTAAATGGAGTTGAGTCACATGCAGTTTTTGGTCCTATGAGCAAGAGTTGTTTTCTGGTAAGAAGAGTCACTATTGCGCTCCAAATGCCATACACAGTGCAAATAGCACTCGCGTTTGTTCCCAGAAAGTACAGTGTATTGGATTGAATAGGAGCTACTGTTCTTGTCAGTTTCCTAAGCAGAGTTGAACGAGATATGGTCCATTTGTGTAGGAAGCACAGTTCTTTTGTTCTGAGCAAGCTCAATGTTTGGACCCCTTAGGAAACGCAATAGAGTAGAAGCGTGCTCTTTTCTCAAAAGCAGAGTGTTTTTCTTGTAAGGCGAGCTAGCGTTTGTTTCCTAGTCCTAAATGGAGTTGAATCACATGCAGTTTGTGGTGCTACGAGCAAGAGTTGTTTCCTGGTAAGGAAAGTCACTATTGCGCTCCCTTTGCCATACACAGCGCAAATAGCACTCCCTTGTCTTCCCTGCAAGTACAGTGTATTGGACTGAAGAGGAGAGACTGCTCTTCTCAGTTTAAAAAGCAGAGTTGAATTAGATATGGCCCCTGTGTGTAGGAAGCACAGTTCATTTGTTCTGAGCAAGCTCACTGTTCTGGCCCTATAGGAAACACAGAAGAGTAGAAGAGTGCTCTTTTCTCAAAAGCAGAGTGTGTTTCTTGTAAGTCGAGATAGAGTTTGTTTCCCAGTCCTAAATGGAGTTGAGTCACATGCAGTTTTTTGTCCTACGAGCAAGAGTTGTTTTCTGGTAAGACGAGTCACTATTGTGCTCCAATTGCCATACACAGTGCAAAAAGCACTCGCGTCTGTTCTCAGCAAGTACAGTGTATCGGACTGAAGAGGAGTTACTGTTCTTGTCAGTTTCCTAAGCAGAGTTGAACTAGATATGTCCCGTGTGTGTAGGAAGCACACTTCTTATGTTCTGAGCAAGCTCACTGTTCTGGCCCTATAGGAAACACAGTAGAGTAGAAGAGTGCTCTTTTATCTAAAGCAAAGTGTTTTTTTTGTAAGGCGAGCTCGGGTTTGTTTCCCAGTCCTAAATGGAGTTGAATCACATGCAGTTTTTGGTCATACGAGCAAGAGTTGTTTTATGGTAAGAAGACTCACTATTGCGCTCCAAATGCCATACACAGTGCAAATAGCACTCGCGTCTGTTCCCAGCAAGTACAGTGTATTGGACTGAATAGGAGCTACTGTTCTTGTCAGTTTCCTAAGCAGATTTGAACTAGATATGATCCATGTGTGTAGGAAGCACAGTTCTTTTGTTCTGAGCAAGCTCATTCTTTGGCCCCCATAGGAAACACAGTAGAGTAAAAGAGTGCTCTTTTATCAAAAGCAAAGTGTGTTTCTTGTAAGGCGAGCTAGCGTTTGTTTCCCACACCTAAATGGAGTTGAATCACATGCAGTTTCTGGTCCTATGAGCAAGAGTTGTTTTCTGGTAAAGAAAGTCACTATTGCGCTCCCATTGCCATACACAGTGCAAATAGCACTCCTGTCTGTTCGCAGCAAGTACAGTGTATTGGATAGAAGAGGATCTACTGTTCTTGTCAGGTTCCTAAGCAGACTTGAACTAGATATGGCCCTGTGTGTAGGAAGCAAAGTTTTTTTGTTCTGAGCAAGCTCACTGTTCAGACCCCATAGGAAACACAGTAGAGTAGAAGAGTGCTCTTTTCTCAAAAGCAGAGTGTGTTTCTTGTATGGCGAGCTAGCGTTTGTTTTCCAGTCCTAAATGGAGTTGAATCCAATGCAGTTTGTGATCCTACGAGCAAGAGTTGTTTTCTGGTAAGGAAAGTCATTATTGCGCTCCCATTGCCATACACAGTGCAAATAGCCCTCCCGTCTGTTCCCAGTAAGTACAGTGTATTGGACTGAAAAGGAGCTACCGTTCTTCTCAGTTTCCTAAGCAGAGTTGAACTAGATATGGCCCGTGTATGTAGGAAGCACAGTTCTTTTGTTCTGAGTAAGCTCATTGTTCTGGCCCTATAGGAAACACAATTGAGTAGAAGAGTGCTCTTTTCTCAAAAGCAGAGTGTGTTTCTTGTAAGGCGAGATAGAGTTTGTTTCCCAGTCCTAAATGGAGTTGAGTCCCATGCAGTTTTTTGTCCTACGAGCAAGAGTTGTTTTCTGGTAAGACGAGTCACTATTGTGCCCCATTGCCATACACAGTGCAAATAGCACTCGCGTCTGTTCTCAGCAAGTAAAGTGTATCGGACTGAAGAGGAGCTACTGTTCTTGTCAGTTTCCTAAGCAGAGTTGAACTACATATGGTTCAAGTGTGTAGGAAGCACAGTTCTTTTGTTCTGAGCAAGCTCACTGTTTGGACCCCATAGGAAACACAGTAGAGTAGAAAGTGCTCTTTTCTCTAAAGCAGAGTGTATTTCTTGTAAGGCGAGCTAGCGTTTCTTTCCCAGTCTGAAATGGAGTTGAATCACATGCAGTTTCTGGTCCTACGAGCAAGAGTTGTTTTCTGGTAAGGAAAGTCACTATTGTGCTCCAATTGCCCTACACAGTGCAAATAGCACTCGTGTCTGTTCCCAGCAAGTACAGTGTATTGGACTGAAGAGGATCTACTGTTCTTGTCAGTTTCCTAAGCAGTGTTGAACTAGATATAGCCGTTTGTGTAGGAATCACAGTTCTTTTGTTCTGAGCAAGCTCACTGTTCGGTCCCCATAGGAAACACAGTAGAGTAGAAGAGTTCTCTTTTCTCAAAAGCAGGGTGTGTTTCATGTGATGCGAGCTAGCATTTGTTTCCCAGTCCTAAATGGAGTTGAATCACATGCTGTTTCTGGTCCTACGAGCAAGAGTTGTTTTCTGGTATGAAGAGTCACTATTGTGCTCGCATTGTCATACACAGTGCAAATAGCACTCGCGTCTGTTCCCAGCATGTACAGTGTATTGGACTGAAAAGGATCTATTGTTCTTGTTAGTTTCCTAAGCAGAATTGAATTAGATATGGCCCTGTATGTAGGAAGCACAGTTCTTTTGTTCTGAGCAAGCTCTCTGTTCTGGCCCTATAGGAAACACAGTAGAGTAGAAGAGTGCTCTTTTCTCAAAAGCAGAGTGTGTTTCTTGAAAGGCGAGCTAGCGTTTGTTTCCCAATCCTAAATGGAGTTGAATCACATGCAGTTTCTGGTCCTATGAGCAAGAGTTGTTTTGTGGTATGAAGAGTCACAATTGCGCTCCCATTGTCATAAACAGTGCAAATAGCACTCGCGTCTGTTCCCAGCAAGTACAGTGTATTGGACTGAAGAGGATCTACTGTTCTTGTCAGTTTCCTAAGCAGAATTGAACTAGATATGGCTGTGTGTGTAGGAAGCACAGTTCTTTTGTTCTGAGCAAGCTCACTGTTCTGGCGCTAAAGGAAACACCGTAGAGTAGAAGAGTGCACCTTCATCAAAAGCAGAGTGTGTTACTTGTAAGGCGAGGTAGCGTTTGTTTCCCAGTCCTAAATGGAGTTGAATCACATGCTGTTTTTGGTCCTACGAGCAAGAGTTGCTTTGTGGTAAAAAAAGTCACTATTGCGCTCCCATTGTCATACACAGTGCAAATAGCACTCGCATCTGTTGCCAGCAGGTACAGTGTATTGGACTGAAGAGGAGCTACTTCTCTTGTCAGTTTCCTATGCAGACTTGAACTAGATATGGCCCGGGTGTAGGAAGCACAGTACTTTTGTTCTGAGCAAGTTCTCTGTTTGGACCCCATAGGAAACACAGTAGAGTAGAAGAGTGCTCTTTTCTCAAAAGCAGAGTGTGTTTCTTGTAAGGCGAGCTGGCGTTTCTTTCCCATTCCTAAATGGAGTTGAATCACATGCAGTCTGGTCCTATGAGCAAGAGTTGTTTTGTGGTATGAAGAGTCACAATTGCGCTCCCATTGTCATACACAGTGCATATAGCACTCGCTTCTGTTCCCAGCAAGTACACTGTATTGGACTGAAGAGGATCTACTGTTCTTGTCAGTTTCCTAAGCACAATTGCACTAGATATGGCCATGTGTGTAGGAAGCACAGTTCTTTTGTTCTGAGCAAGCTCACTGTTTTGGCGCTAAAGGAAACACAGTAGAGTAGAAGAGTGCTCCTTCCTCAAAAGCAGTGTGTGTTACTTGTAAGGCGAGCTAGCATTTGTTTCCCAGTCCTAAAGAAAGTTGAATCACATGCAGTTTTTGGTCCTACGAGCAAGAGTTGCTTTCTGGTAAGGAATGTCACTATTGTGCTCCCATTGGCATACACAGTGCAAATAGCACTCGCATGTGTTGCCAGCAAGTACAGTGTATTGGACTGAAGAGGATCAACTTCTCTTGTCTGTTTCCTAAGCAGAGTTGAAGTAGATATGGCCCGGGTTTAGGAAGCACAATACTTTTGTTCTGAGCAAGTTCTCTGTTTGGACCCCATAGGAAACACAGTAGAGTAGAAGAGTGCTCTTTTCTCAAAAGCAGAGTGTGTTTCTTTTAAGGCGATCTAGCGTTTTTTTCCCAGTCCTAAATGGAGTTGAATCACATGCAATTTCTGGTCCTACGAGCAACAGTTGTTTTCTGGTGAGAAGAGTCACTATTGCGCTCCCATTGTCATACACAGTGCAAATAGCACTGGCGTCTGTTCCCAGCAAGTACAGTGTATTGGACTGAAGAGGAGCTAATGTTCTTGTCAGGTTCCTAAGCAGAGTAGAACTAGATATGGCCCATGTGTGTAGGAAGCACAATTCTTTGTTCTGAGCAAGCTCACTGTTCAGATCCCATAGAAAACACAGTAGAGTAGAAGAGTGCTCTTTTCTCAAAAGCAGAGTGTGTTTCTTGTAAGGCGAGGTAGTGTTTGTTTCCCAGTAAGAAATCGAGTTGAATCCCATGCAGTTTCTGGTCCTACGCGCAAGAAATGTTTTCTGGTAAGAAGAGTCACTATTGCGCTCCCATTGCCATACACAGTGCAAATAGCACTCGCGTCTGTTTCCAGCAAGTACAGTGTATTGGACTGAAGAGAGGCTACTGTTCTTGTCAGTTTCCTAAGCAGAATTGAACTACATATGGCCCGTGTGTATAGGAAGCACAGTTATCTTTTTCTGAGCAAGCTCACTGTTCTGGCCCTACAGGAAGCACAGTAGAGTAGAAGAATGCTCTTTTCTCAAAAGCAGAGTGTGTTTCTTGTAAGGCGAGCTAGCATTTGTTTCCCAGTCCTAAATGGAGTTGAATCACATGCAGTTTCTGGTCCTACGAGCAAGAGTTTTTTTCTAGTAAGAAGAGTCACTTTTGCGCTCCCATTGTCATACTCAGGGCAAATAGCACTGGCGTCTGTTCCCAGCATGTACAGTGTATTGGACTGAAGAGGAGCTACTGTTCTTGTCAGTTTCCTAAGCAGAGTTGAACTAGATATGGCCCCTGTGTAGGAAGCACAGTTTTTTTGTTCTCAGCAAGCTCACTGTTCTGGCCTTATAGGAAACAAAATAGAGTAGAAGAGAGCTCTTTCCTCAAAAGAAGAGTGTGTTTCTTGTAAGACGAGCTAGTGTTTGTTGCCTAGTCCTAAATGGAGTTGAATCACATGCAGTTTCTGGTCCTATGAGCAAGAGTTTTTTCTGCTAAGGAAAGTCACTCTTGTGCTCCCATTGCCATACACAGTGCAAATAGCACTCGCGTCTGTTCCCAGCAATTACTGTGTATTGGACTGAAGAGGAGCTACTGTTCTTGTCAGTTTCCTAAGCAGAGTTGAACTAGATATGACCCCTGTGTGTAGGAAGCAGAGATTTTTTGTTCTGACCAAGCTCACTGTTTGTGCCCGATAGGACACACAGTAGAGTAGATGTGTGCCCTATTCTCAAAAGCAGAGCGTGTTTCTTGTAAGGCGAGCTAGCGTTTGTTTCACAGTCCTAAATGGAGTTGAATCAAATGCAGTTTCTGTTCCTACAAGGAAGAGTTGTTTTTTGGTAAGTAGATTCACTATTGTGCACTTATTGCCGTACACAGTACAAATAGCATTCGCGTCTGTTCTCAGCATGTACAGTGCATTGGACTGAAAAGGATCTACTGTTCTTGTCAATTTCCTAAGCAAAGTTGAACTTGATATGGCCCGTGTGTGTAGGAAGCACTGTTCTTTTGTTCTGAGCAAGCTAACTGTTCGAACCCCATAGGAAACACAGTAGAGTAGAAGAGTGCTCTTTTCTCAAAAGCAGAGTGTATTTCTTGTAAGGCGAGCTAGCATTTGTTTCCCAGTCCTAAATGGAGTTGAAATACACATGCAGTTTCTGGTCCTACGAGCAAGAGCTGTTTTCTGGTTAGAAGAGTCACTATTGCGCTCCAATTATCATACACAGGGCAAATAGCACTGGCGTCTGTTCCCAGCATGTACAGTGTATTGGACTGAAGAGGAGCTACTGTTCTTGTCAGTTTCCTAAGCAGAGTTGAACTAGATATGGCCCCTGTGTGTAGGAAGCACAGTTTTTTTGTTCTCAGCAAGCTCATTGTTCTGGCCCTATAGGAAACAAAATAGAGTAGAAGAGTGCTCTTTCTTCAAAAGAAGAGTGTGTTTCTTGTAAGGCGAGCTAGTGTTTGTTTCCCAGTCCTAAATGGAGTTGAATCACATGCAGTTTCTGGTCCTATGAGCAAGAGTTTTTTCTGGTAAGGAAAGTCACTATTGTGCTCCCATAGCCATACACAGTGCAAATAGCACTCGCGTCTGTTCCCAGCAATTACAGTGTATTGGACTGAAGAGGAGGTACTGTTCTTGTCAGTTTCCTAAGCAGAGTTGAACTAGATATGACCCGTGTGTGTAGGAAGCACAGTTCTTTTGTTCTGAGCAAGCTCACTGTTTGGGCCCGATAGGAAACACAATAGAGTAGATGTGTGCCCTATTCTCAAAAGCAGAGCGTGTTTCTTGTAAGGCGAGCTAGTGTTTGTTTCTCAGTCCTAAATGTAGTTGAATCAAATGCAGTTTCTGTTCCTACGAGGAAGAGTTGTTTTCTGGTAAGAAGATTCACTATTGTGTACTTATTGCGGTACACAGTGCAAATTGCATTCGCTTCTGTTCCCAGCAAGTACAGTGTATTGGACTGAAGAGGAGCTGCTGTTCTTGTCAGTTTACTAAGCAGAGTTGAACTTGATATGGCCCGTGTGTGTAAGAAGCACAGTTCTTTTGTTCTGAGCAAGCTCACTTTTCGAACCCCATAGGAAACACAGTAGAGTAGAAGAGTGCTCTTTTCTCAAAAGCAGAGTGTGTTTCCTGTAAGGTGAGCTAGCATTTGTTTCCCAGTCCTAAATGGAGTTGAATCACATGCAGTTTCTGGTCCTATGAGCAAGAGTTGTTTTGTGGTGCGAAGAGTCACAATTGCGCTCCCATTGTCATACACAGTGCAAATAGCACTCACATGAGTTGCCAGCAAGTACAGTGTATTGGACTGAAGAGGAGCTACTTCTCTTGTCAGTTTCCTAAGCAGAGTTGAACTAGATATGGCCCGGGTGTAGGAAGCACAGTACTTTTGTTCTGAGCAAGTTCTCTGTTTGGACCCCATAGGAAACACAGTAGAGTAGAAGAGTGCTCTTTTCTCAAAAGCAGAGTGTGTTTCTTGTAAGGCGATCTAGCATTTGTTTCCCAGTCCTAAATGGAGTTGAATCAAATGCAGTTTCAGGTCCTAAGAGCAAGAATTGTTTTCTGGTAAGAAGAGTCACTATTGTGCATCCATTGCCGTACACAGTGCAAATAGCACTCGCGTCTGTTCCCATCAAGTACAGTGTATTGGACTAAAGAGGAGCTACTGTTTTCGTTAGTTTCCTAAGCAGAGTTGAACTAGATATGCCCCGTGTGTGTAGGAAACACAGTTCTTTTGTTCTATGCAAGCTCACTGTTCTGGCCATATAGGAAACACAGTAGAGTAGAAGAGTGCTCTTTTCTCAAAAGCAGAGTGTGTTTCTTGTAAGGCAAGCTAGCGTTTTTTTCCCAGTCCTAAATGGAGTTGAATCACATGCAATTTCTGGTCGTACGAGCAACAGTTGTTTTCTTGTAAGAAGAGTCACTATTGCGCTCCCATTGTCATACACAGTGCAAATAGCACTGGCGTCTGTTCCCAGCAAGTACAGTGTATTGGACTGAATAGGAGCTAATGTTCTTGTCAGTTTCCTAAGCAGAGTAGAACTAGATTTGGCCCGTGTGTGTAGGAAGCACAATTCTTTTGTTCTTAGCAAGCTCACTGTTCAGATCCCATAGGAAACACAGTAGATTAGAAGAGTGCTCTTTTCTCAAAAGCAGAGTGTGTTTCTTGTAATGCGAGGTAGTGTTTGTTTCCCAGTAAGAAATCGAGTTGAATCCCATGCAGTTTCTGGTCCTACGAGCAAGAGATGTTTTCTGGTAAGAAGAGTCACTATTGCACTTCCATTGCCATACACAGTGCAAATACACTCGCGTCTGTTCCCAGCAAGTACAGTGTATTGGAGTGAAGAGGAGCTACTGTTCTTGTCAGTTTCCTAAGCAGAGTTGAACTAGATATGGCCGTGTGTGTATGAAGTACAGTTCTTTTGTTCTGAGCAAGCTCACTCTTCAGACCCCATAGGAAACACAGTAGAGTAGAAGTGTGCTCTTTTCTCAAAAGCAAAGTGTGTTTCTTGTAACGTGAGCTAGCTTTGGTTTTCCAGTCCTAAGTGCAGTTGAATCACATGCAGTTTCTGGTCCTATGAACAAGATTTGTTTTCTGGTAAGAAGAGTCACTATTGCGCTCCAATAATCATACACAGGGCAAATAGCACTGGCGTCTGCTCCCAGCAAGTACAGTGTATTGGACTGAAGAGGATCTACTATTCTTGTTAGTTTCCTAAGCAAAATTGAACTAGATATGGCCGTGTGTGTAGGAAGCACATTTCTTTTGTTCTGAGCAAGCTCACTGTTTTGGCACTATAGGAATCACAGTAGAGTAAAAGAGTGCTATTTCTCAAAAGCAGAGTATGTTTCTGTAAGGCAATCTAGCGTTTGTTTCCCAGTCCTAAATGGAGTTGAATCACATGCAGTTTTTGGTCCTACGAGCAAGAGTTGTTTTCTGGTAAGGAAAGTCACTATTGTGCTCCCATTGCCACACACAGTACAAATAGGACTCGCGTCTGTTCCCACCAAGTACAGTGTATTGGACTGAAAAGGATCTACTGTTCTTGTCAGTTTCCTAAGCAGAATTGAACTAGATATGGCCGTGTGTGTAGGAAGCACAGTTCTTTTGTTCTGAGCAAGCTCAGTCTTCTGGTGCTAAAGGAAACACAGTAGAGTAGAAGAGTGCTCCTTCCTCAAAAGCAGAGTGTGTTACTTGTAAGGCGAGCTAGCGTTCGTTTCCCAGTCCTAAATGGAGTTGAATCACATGCATTATTTGGTTCTACAAGCAAGAGTTCCTTTCTGGTAAGGAAAGTCACTATTGCGCTCCCATTGTCATACACAGTGCAAATACTACTCGCATGTGTTGCCAGCAAGTACAGTGTATTGGACTGAAGAGGAGCTACTTCTCTTGTCAGTTTCTTAAGCAGAGTTGAACTAGATATGGCCCGAGTGTAGGAAGCACAGTACTTTTGTTCTGAGCAAGTTCTCTGTTTGGACCCCATAGGAAACACAGTAGAGTAGAAGAGTGCTCTTTTCTCAAAAGCAGAGTTTGTTTCTTGTAAGGCGAGCTAGCGTTTTTTTCCCAGTCCTAAATGGAGTTGAATCACATGTAATTTCTGGTCCTACGAGCAACAGTTGTTTTCTGGTAAGAAGAGTCACTATTGCGCTCCCATTGTCATACACAGTGCAAATAGCACTGGCGTCTGTTCCCAGCAAGTACAGTGTATTGGACTGAAGAGGAGCTATGTTCTTGTCAGTTTCCTAAAGAGTAGAAATAGATATGGCCCGTGTGTGTAGGAAGCACAATTCTTTTGTTCTTAGCAAGCTCACTGTTCAGATCCCATAGGAAACTCAGTAGAGTAGAAGAGTGCTTTTACTCAAAAGCAGAGTGTGTTTGTTTCCCAGTAAGAAATCGAGTTGAATCCCATGCAGTTTCTGGTCCTACGAGTAAGAGATGCTTTGTGGTAAGAAGAGTCACTATTGCACTCCCATTGCCATACCCAGTGCAAATAGCACTCGCGTCTGTTCCCCGCAAGTACAGTGTATTGGACTGAAGAGGAGCTACTGTTCTTGTTAGCTTCCTAAGCAGAGTTGAACTAGATATGGCCCGTGTGTGTAGGAAGCACAGTTCTTTTGTTCTGAGCAAGCTCACTGTTCGGACCACATAGGAAACACAGTAGAGTAGAAGAGTGCTCTTTTCTCAAAAGCAGAGTGTGTTTCTTGTAAGGTGAGCTGGCTTTGGTTTCCCAGTCCTAAATGCAGTTGAATCACATGCATTTTCTGGTCCTACGAGCAAGAGTTGTTTTCTGGTAAGAAGAGTCACTATTGCGCTAGAATTATCATACACAGGGCAAATAGCACTGGCGTCTGCTCCCAGCAAGTACAGTGTATTGGACTGAAGAGGATCTACTATTCTTGTTAGTTTCCTAAGCAAAATTGAACTAGATATGGCTGTGTGTGTAGGAAGCACATTTCTTTTGTTCTGAGCAAGCTCACTGTTTTGGCCCTACAGGAATCACAGTAGAGTAGAAGAGTGCTCTTTTCTCAAAAGCAGAGTGTGTTTCTTGTAAGACGATCTAGCGTTTGTTTCCCAGTCCTAAATGGAGTTGAATCACATGCAGTTTTTGGTCCTACAAGCAAGAGTTGTTTTCTGTTAAGGAAAGTCACTATTGTGCTCCCATTGCCACACACAGTACAAATAGGACTCGCGTCTGTTCCCACCAAGTACAGTGTATTGGACTGAAGAGGAGCTACTGTTCTTGTCAGTTTCCTAACCAGAGTTGAACTAGATATGGCTCGAGTGTGTAGGAAGCACAGTTCTTTTGTTCTGAGCAAGCTAACTGTTCTGGCCCTATAGGAAACACAGTAGAGTAGAAGAGTGATCTTTTCTCAAAAGCAGAGTGTGTTTCTTGTAAGGCGAGCTAGCCTTTGTTTCCCAGTCCTAAATGGAGTTGAATCACATGCAGTTTCTGGTCCTACGAGGAAGAGTTGTTTTCTGGTAAGAAGAGTCACTATTGCGCTCCCATTGTCATACACAGGGAAAATAGCACTGGAGTCTGTTCCCAGCAAGTACAGTTTATTGTACTGAAGAGGAGCTACTGTCTTGTCAGTTTCCTAAGCACAGTTAAACTAGATATGACCCATGTGTGTAGTAAGCACAGTTCTTTGGTTTTAAGCAAGCTCACTCTTCAGACCCCATAGGAAACCCAGTAGAGTAGAAGAGTGCCCTTTTCTCAAAGCAGAGTGTGTTTCTTGTAAGGCGAGCTAGCGTTTGTTTCCCAGTCCTAAATGGAGTTGAATCACATGTAATTTCTGGTCCTACGAGCAACAGTTGTTTTCTGGTAAGAAGAGTCACTATTGCGCTCCCATTGTCATACACAGTGCAAATAGCACTGGCGTCTGTTCCCAGCAAGTACAGTGTATTGGACTGAAGAGGAGCTATGTTCTTGTCAGTTTCCTAAAGAGTAGAAATAGATATGGCACGTGTGTGTAGGAAGCACAATTCTTTTGTTCTTAGCAAGCTCACTGTTCAGATCCCATAGGAAACTCAGTAGAGTAGAAGAGTGCTCTTTACTCAAAAGCAGAGTGTGTTTGTTTCCCAGTAAGAAATCGAGTTGAATCCCATGCAGTTTCTGGTCCTACGAGCAAGAGATGCTTTCTGGTAAGAAGAGTCACTATTGCGCTCCCATTGCCATACCCAGAGCAAATAGCACTCGCGTCTGTTCCCCGCAAGTACAGTGTATTGGAATGAAGAGGAGCTACTGTTCTTGTTAGTTTCCTAAGCAGAGTTGAACTAGATATGGCCCGTGTGTGTAGGAAGCACAGTTCTTTTGTTCTGAGCAAGCTCACTGTTCGGACCACATAGGAAACACAGTAGAGTAGAAGAGTGCTCTTTTCTCAAAAGCAGAGTGTGTTTCATGTAAGGCGAGCTAGCTTTGGTTTCCCAGTCCTAAATTCAGTTGAATCACATGCATTTTCTGGTCCTACGAGCAAGAGTTGTTTTCTGGTAAGAAGAGTCACTATTGCGCTCCAATTATCATACACAGGGCAAATAGCACTGGCGTCTGCTCCCAGCAAGTACAGTGTATTGGACTGAAGAGGATCTACTATTCTTGTTAGTTTCCTAAGCAAAATTGAACTAGATATGGCCGTGTGTGTAGGAAGCACATTTCTTTTGTTCTGAGCAAGCTCACTGTTTTGGCCCTATAGGAATCACAGTAGAGTAGAAGAGTGCTCTTTTCTCAAAAGCAGATTGTGTTTCTTGTAAGGCGAGCTAGCGTTTGCTTCCCAGTCCTAAATGGAGTTGAATCACATGCAGTTTCAGGTCCTACGAGGAAGAGTTGTTTTCTGGTAAGAAGAGTCACTATTGCGCTCCCATGGTCATACACAGGGCAAATAGCACTGGAGTCTGTTCCCAGCAAGTACAGTGTATTCGACTGAAGAGGAGCTACTGTTCTTGTCAGTTTCCTAAGCACAATTAAACTAGATATGACCCATGTGTGTAGTAAGCACAGTTCTTTGGTTTTCAGCAAGCTCACTGTTCAGACCCCATAGGAAACCCAGTAGAGTAGAAGAGTGCTCTTTTCTCAAAAGCAGAGTATATTTCTTGTAAGGCGAGCTAGTGTTTCTTTCCCAGTCCTAAATGGAGTTGAATCACATGCAGTTTCTAATCCTCCGAGCAAGAGTTTTTTTCTGGTAAGAAGAGTCACTATTGCACTCCCATTGTCATACACAGGGCAAATAGCACTGGCGTCTGTTCCAGGCAAGTGCAGTGTATTGGAATGAAGAGGATCTACTATTCTTGACAGTTCCCTAAGCAGAATTGAACTAGATATGGCCGTGTGTGTAGGAAGCACAGTTCTTTTGTTCTGAGCAAGCTTACTCTTCTAGCCCTATAGGAAACACAATAGAGTTGAAGAGTGCTAATTTCTCAAAAGCAGAGTGTGTTTCTTGTAAGGCAAGCTAGAGTTTGTTTCCCTGTCCTAAATGGAGTTGAATCACATGCAGTTTGCGGTCCTATGAGCAAGAGTTGTTTTCTGGTAAGAAGAGTCACTATTGCGCTCCCATTGTCATACACAGGGCAAATAGCACTGGCGTCTATTCCCAGCATGTACAGTGTATTGGACTGAAGAGGATCTACTGTTCTTGTCAGTTTCTTAAGCAGAGTTGAACTAGATATGGCCATGTGTGTTGGAAGCACAGTTCTTTTGTTCTGAGCAGGCTCACTGTTCGGACCCCATAGGAAACACAGTAGAGTAGAAGAGTGCTCTTTTCTCAAAAGCAGAGTGTGTTTCTTGTAAGGCGAGCTAGCTTTGGTTTCGCAGTCCTAAATGCAGTTGAATCACATGCAGTTTCTGGTCCTACTAGCAAGAGTTGTTTACTGGTAAGAAGAGTTACTATTGCGCTCCAGTTATCATACACAGGGCAAATAGCACTGGCGTCTGTTCCCAGCATGTACAGTGTATTGGACTGGAGAGGAGCTACTGTTCTTGTCAGTTTCCTAAGCAGAGTTGAACTAGATATGGCCCCTGTGTGTAGGAAGCACAGTTTTTTTGTTCTCAGCAAGCTCACTGTTCTGGCCCTCTAGGAAACAAAATAGAGTAGAAGAGTGCTCTTTCCTCAAAAGAAGAGTGTGTTTCTTTTAAGGCGAGCTAGTGTTTGTTGCCCAGTCCTAAATGGAGTTGAATCACATGCAGTTTCTGGTCCTATGAGCAAGAGTTTTTTCTGGTAAGGAAAGTCACTATTGTGCTCCCATTGCCATACACAGTGCAAATAGCACTCGCGTCTGTTCCCAGCAATTACAGTGTATTGGACTGAAGAGGAGCTACTGTTCTTGTCAGTTTCCTAAGCAGAGTTGAACTAGATATGACCCGTGTGTGTAGGAAGCACAGTTCTTTTGTTCTGAGCAAGCTCACTGTTTGGGCCCGATAGGAAACACAGTAGAGTAGATGTGTGCCCTATTCTCAAAAGCAGAGCGTGTTTCTTGTAAGGTGAGCTAGCGTTTGTTTCTCAGTCCTAAATGGAGTTGAATCAAATGCAGTTTCTGTTCCTACGAGGAAGAGTTATTTTCTGGTAAGAAGATTCACTATTGTGCACTTATTGCCGTACACAGTACAAATAGCACTCGCGTCTGTTCCCAGCAAGTACAGTGTATCAGACTGAATAGGAGCTACTGTTCTTGTCAGTTTCCTAAGCAGAATTGAACTAGATATGGCCCGTGTGTAGGAAGCACAGTTCTTTTGTTCTAAGCAAGCTCACTGTTCTGGCCATATAGGAAACACAGTAGAGTAGAAGAGTGCTCTTTTCTCTAAAGCAGAATGTGTTTCTTGTAAGGCGAGCTAGCGTTTGTTTCCCAGTCTTAAATGGAGGTGAATCACATGCAGTTTCTTGTCCTACGAGCAAGAGTTGTTTTATGATAAGAATAGTCACTATTGCGCTGCCATTGCCATACACAGGACAAATAGAACTGGCGTCTGTTCCCAGCAGTACAGTGTATTGGACTGAAGAGGAGCTACTGTTCTTGTCAGGTTCCTAAGCAAAATTGAACTAGATATGGCTGTGTGTGTAGGAAGCACAGTTCTTTTGTTCTGAGAAAGCTCACTGTTCGGACCCCATAGGAAACACAGTAGAGTAGAAGAGTGCTCTTTTCTCTAAAGCAGAGAGTGTTTCTTGTAAGGCGAGCTAGCGTTTGTTTCCCAGACCTAAATGGAGTTGAGTCACATGCAGTTTTTTGTCTTACGAGCAAGAGTCGTTTTCTGGTAAGCCGAGTCACTATTGTGCTCCAATTGCCATACACAGTGCAAATAGCACTCTCGTCTCTTCCCCGCAAGTACAGTGTATTGGACTGAAGAGAAGCTACTGTTCTTGTCAGTTTCAAAGCAGAGTTGACCTAGATATGGTCGAGGTGTGTAGGAAGCACATTTCTT
Source organism: Peromyscus eremicus (assembly GCF_949786415.1). NCBI lineage: Eukaryota > Metazoa > Chordata > Mammalia > Rodentia > Cricetidae > Peromyscus > Peromyscus eremicus. The sequence continues at coordinate 90,425 of NW_026735673.1, forward strand.
TTGTTCTGAGCAAGCTCACTGTTTGGACCCCATAGGAAACACAGTAGAGTAGAAGAGTGCTCTTTTCTCAGAAGCAGAGTGTGTTTCTTGTAAGGCGAGCTAGCATTTGTTTCCCAGTCCTAAATGGCGTTGAATCACATGCAGTGTGTGGTCCTACGAGCAAGAGTTGTTTCCTGGTAAGGAAAGCCACTATTGCGCTCTCAGTGCCATACACAGTACAAATAGCACTCGCGTCTGTTCCCAGCAATTACAGTGTATAGGACTGAAGAGGAGCTACTGTTCTTGTCAGTCTCCTAAGCAGAGTTGAACTAGATATGGCCCGTGTGTCTAGGAAGCACAGTTCATTTGTTCTGAGCAAGCTCACTCTTCTGGCCCTATAGGAAACACAGTAGAGTAGATGAGTTCCCTTTTCTCAAAAGCAGAGTGTGTTTCTTGTAAGGCGAGCTAGCGTTTGTTTCCCAGTCCTAAATGGAGTTGAGTCACATGCAGTTTTTTGTCCTACGAGCAAGAGTTGTTTTCTGGTAAGACGAGTCACTATTGTGCTCCAATTCCCATACACAGTGCAAGTAGCACTCGTGTCTGCTCTCAGCAAGTACAGTGTATCAGACTGAAGAGGAGCTACTGTTCTTGTCAGTTTCCTAAGCAGAGTTGAACTACATATACTCCTTGTGTGTAGGAAGCACAGTTCTTATGTTCTGAACAAGCTCACTGTTTGGACCTCATAGGAAACACAGTAGAGTAGAAGAGTGCTATTTTCTCTAAAGCAGAGTGTGTTTCTTGTAAGGTGAGCTAGCGTTTGTTTCCCAGTCCTAAATGGAGTGGAATAAAATGCAGTTTCTGTCCTATGAGCAAGAGTTGTTTTCTGGTAAGGAAAGTCACTATTGCGCTCCCATTGCCATACACAGTGCAAATAGCACTCACGTCTGTTCCCAGCAATTACAGTGTATTGGACTGAAGAGGAGCTACTGTTCTTGTCAGTCTCCTAAGCAGAGTTGAACTAGATGTGGTCCATGTGTGTAGGAAGCACAGTTCTTTGTTCTGAGCAAGCTCACTGTTTGGAACCCATAGGAAACACAGTAGAGTAGATGAGTGCTCTTTTCTCAAAAGCAGAGAGTGTTTCATGTAAGGCGAGCTAGAATATGTTTCCCAGTCCTAAACGGAGTTGAATCACATGCAGTTTCTGGTCCTACGAGCAAGAGTTGTTTTCTGGTAAGGAAAGTCACTATTGCGCACCCATTGCCATACACAGTGCAAATAGCACTCGCGTCTGTTCCCAGCAAGTACAGTGTATCGGACTGAAGAGGAGCTATGTTCTTGTCAGTTTCCTAAGCAGAGTTGAACTAGATGTGGCCCGTGTGTAGGAAGCACAGTTCTTTTGTTCTGAGCAAGCTCACTGTTCTGGCCCTATAGGAAACACAGTAGAGTAGAAGAGTGCTCTTTTCTCTAAAGCAGATTGTGTTTCTTGTAAGGCGAGCTAGCGTTTGTTTACCAGTCCTAAATGAAGTTGAATCACATGCAGTTTCTCGTCCTACGAGCTAGAGTTGTTTAATGATAAGAATAGTCACTATTGCGCTGCCATTGCCATACACAGGACAAATAGCACTGGCGTCTGTTCCCAGCAGTACAGTGTATTGGACTGAAGAGGATCTACTGTTCTTGTCAGGTTCCTAAGCAGAATTGAACTAGATATGGCTGTGTGTGTAGGAAGCACAGTTCTTTTGTTCTGAGAAAGCTCACTGTTCGGACCCCATAGGAAACACAGTAGAGTAGAAGAGTGCTCTTTTCTCTAAAGCAGAGTGTGTTTCTTGTAAGGCGAGCTAACATTTGTTTCCCAGACCTAAATGGAGTTGAGTCACATGCAGTTTTTTGTCCTACGAGCAAGAGTTGTATTCTGGTAAGACGAGTCACTATTGTGCTCCAATTGCCATACACAGTGCAAATAGCACTCGCGTCTCTTCCCCGCAAGTACAGTGTATTGGACTGAAGAGGAGCTACTGTTCTTGTCAGTTTCCTAAGCAGAGTTGAACTAGATATGGTCGATGTGTGTAGGAAGCACAGTTCTTTTGTTCTGAGCAAGCTCACTGTTTGGACCCCATAGGAAACACAGTAGATTAGAAGAGTGCTCTTTTCTCAGAAGCAGAGTGTGTTTCTTGTAAGTCGAGCTAGCATTTGTTTCCCAGTTCTAAATGGCATTGAATCACATGCAGTGTGTGGTCCTGCAAGCAAGAGTTGTTTTCTGGTAAGGAAAACCACTATTGTGCTCTTATTGCCATACACAGTGCAAATAGCACTCGCGTCTGTTCCCAGCAAGTACAGTGTATTGGACTGAAGAGGAGCTACTGTTCCTGTCAGTCTCCTAAGCTGAGTTGAACTACATATGGCCCGTGTGTCCAGGAAGCACAGTTCATTTGTTCTGAGCAAGCTCACTGTTTGGACCCCATAGGAAACACAGTAGAGTAGAAGAGTGCCCTTTTCTCAAAAGCAGAGTGTGTTTCTTGTAAGGCGAGCTAGCGTTTTTTTCCCAGTCCTAAATGGAGTTGAGTCACATGCAGTTTTTGGTCCTACGAGCAAGAGTTGTTTTCTGGTAAGACGAGGCACTGTTGTGCTCCAATTCAAATACACAGTGCAAGTAGCACTCGTGTCTGCTCTCAGCAAGTACAGTGTATCAGACTGAAGAGGAGCTACTGTTCTTTTCAGTTTCCTAAGCAGAGTTGAACTACATATAGTCCTTGTGTGTAGGAAGCACAGTTCTTATGTTCTGAGCAAGCTAACTGTTTGGACCTCATAGGAAACACAGTAGAGTAGAAGAGTGCTCTTTTCTCAAAAGGAGAGTATGTTACTTGTAAGGTGAGCTAGTGTTTGTTTCCCAGTCCTAAATGGAGTTGAATCACATGCAGTTTCTGGTCCTACGAGCAAGAGTTGTTTTCTGGTAAGGAAAGTCACTATTGCTCTCCCATTGCCATACACAGTGCAAATACACTCGCGTCTGTTCCCAGCAAGTACAGTGTATCGGACTGAAGAGGAGCTACTGTTCTTGTCAGGTTCCTAAGCAGAATTGAACTAGATATGGCTGTGTGTGTAGGAAGCACAGTTCTTTTGTTCTGAGAAAGCTCACTGTTCGGACCCCATAGGAAACACAGTAGAGTAGAAGAGTGCTCTTTTCTCTAAAGCAGAGTGTGTTTCTTGTAAGGCGAGCTAACATTTGTTTCCCAGACCTAAATGGAGTTGAGTCACATGCAGTTTTTTGTCCTACGAGCAAGAGTTGTTTTCTGGTAAGACTAGTCACTATTGTGCTCCAATTGCCATACACAGTGCAAATAGCACTCGTGTCTCTTCCCTGCATGTACAGTGTATTGGACTGAAGAGGAGCTACTGTTCTTGTCAGTTTCCTAAGCAGAGTTGAACTAGATATGGTCCATGTGTGTAGGAAGCACAGTTCTTTTGTTCTGAGCAAGCTCACTGTTTGGACCCCATAGTAAACACAGTAGAGTAGAAGAGTGCTCTTTTCTCAGAAGCAGAGTGTGTTTCTTGTAAGGTGAGCTAGCATTTGTTTCCCAGTCCTAAATGGCGTTGAATCACATGCACTGTGTGGTCCTACAACCAAGAGTTGTTTTCTGGTAAGGAAAGCCACTATTGTGCTCTCATTGCCATACACAGTGCAAATAGCACTCGCGTCTTTTCATAGCAAGTACAGTGTATCAGACTGAAGAGGAGCTACTGTTCTTGTCAGTCTCCTAAGCAGAGTTGAACTAGATATAGCCCGTGTGTCTAGGAAGCACAGTTCATTTGTTCTGATCAAGCTCACTGTTTGGACCCCGTAGATAAAACAGTAGAGTAGAAGAGTGCTCTTTTCTCAAAAGCAGAGTGTGTTTCTTGTAATGCGAGCTAGCGTTTGTTTCCCAGTCCTAAATGGAGTTGAATCACATGCAGTTTTTTGTCCTACGAGCAAGAGTTGTTTTCTGGTAAGACGAGTCACTATTGTGCTCCAATTGCCATACACAGTGCAAATAGCACTCGTGTCTCTTCCCCGCAAGTACAGTGTATTGGACTGAAGAGGATCTACTGTTCTTGTCAGTTTCCTAAGCAGAGTTGAACTAGGTATGGCCCGTGTGTGTAGGAAGCAAAGTTTTTTTGTTCTGATCAAGCTCACTGTTCGGACCCCATAGGAAACACAGTAGAGTACAAGAGTGCTCTTTTCTCAAAAGGAGAGTATGTTTCTTGTAAGGTGAGCTAGTGTTTGTTTCCCAGTCCTAAATGGAGTTGAATCACATGCAGTTTCTGGTCCTACGTGCAAGAGTTGTTTTCAGGTAAGGAAAGTCACTATTGCTCCCCCATTGCCATACACAGTGCAAATAGCACTCGCGTCTGTTCCCAGCAAGTACAGTGTATCGGACTGAAGAGGAGCTACTGTTCTTGTCAGTTTACTAAGCAGAGTTGAACTAGATAAGGACCGTGTATGTAGAAAGCACAGTTCTTTTGATCTGAGCAAGCTCACTGTTCTGGCCCTATAGGAAACACAGTAGAGTAGAAGAGTGCTCTTTTCTCAAAAGCAGAGTGCGTTTCATGTAAGGTGAGCTAGCGTTTGTTTCCTAGTCCTAAATGGAGTTGAATCACATGCAGTATGTGGTCCTACGAACAAGAGTTGTTTTCTGGTAAGGAAAGTCACTATTGTGCTCCCATTGCCATACACAGGGCAAATAGCACTCGCGTCTTTTCCCAGCAAGTACAGTGTATTGTACTGAATAGGAGCTATTGTTCTTGTCAGTTTCCTAAGCAGAGTTGAACTACATATAGTCCTTGTGTGTAGGAAGCACAGTTCTTTTGTTCTGAGCAAGCTCACTGTTTGGACCCCATAGGAAACACAGTAGAGTAGAAGAGTGCTCTTTTCTCAAAAGCAGAGAGTGTTTCATGTAAGGCGAGCTAGCATTTGTTTCCCAGTCCTAAACGGAGTTGAATCACATGCAGTTTCTGGTCCTACGAGCAAGAGTTGTTTTCTGGTAAGGAAAGTCACTATTGCGCTCCCATTGCCATACACAGTGCAAATAGCACTCGCGTCTGTTCCCAGCAAGTACAGTGTATCGGACTGAAGAGGAGCTACTGTTCTTGTCAGTTTCCTAAGCAGAGTGGAACTAGATATGGCCCGTGTGTAGGAAGCACAGTTCTTTTGTTCTGAGCAGCTCACTGTTCTGGCCCTATAGGAAACACAGTAGAGTAGATGAGTGCTCTTTTCTCAAAAGCAGAGTGTGTTTCTTGTAAGGGGAGCAAGAGTTTGTTTCCGACTCCAAAATGGAGTTGAGTTACATGCAGTTTTTTGTCCTACGAACAAGAGTTGTTTTCTGGTAAGACGAGTCACTGTTGTGATCCAATTGACATACACAGTGCAAATAGCACTCGCGTCTCTTCCCCGCAAGTACAGTGTATTGGACTGAAGCAGAGCTACTGTTCTTGTCAGTTTCCTAAGCAGAGTTGAACTAGATATGGCCCGTGTGTGTAGGAAGCACAGTTATTATGTTCTGAGCAAGCTCACTGTTCTGGCACTATAGGAAACACAGTAGAGTAGAAGAGTGCTCTTTTCTCTAAAGCAGAGTGTGTTTCTTGTAAGGCGAGCTCGCGTTTGTTTCCCAGTCCTAAATGGAGTTTGGTCACAGGGAGTTTTTGGTCCTACGAGCAAGAGATGTTTTCTGGTAAGAAGAGTCACTATTGCGCTCCAAATGCCATACACAGTGCAAATAGCACTCGCGTCTGTTCCCAGTAAGCACAGTGTATTGGACTGAAGAGGAGCCATACTGTTCTTGTCAGTTTCCTAAGCAGAGTTGAACTAGATAAGGACCGTGTGTGTAGAAAGCACAGTTCTTATGTTGTGAGCAAGCTCTCTGTTCTGGCCCTATAGGAAACACAGTAGAGTAGAAGAGTGCTCTTTTCTCAAAAGCAGAGTGTGTTTCTTGTAAGGCGAGCTAGCGTTTCTTTCCTAGTCCTAAACGGAGTTGAATCACATGCAGTTTCTGGTCCTACGAACAAGAGTTGTTTTCTGGTAAGGAAAGTCAATATTGCGCTCCCATTGCCATACACAGTGCAAATAGCACTCGCGTCTGTTCCCAGCAAGTACAGTGTATCGGACTGAAGAGGAGCTACTGTTCTTGTCAGTTTCCTAAGCAGAGTTGAACTAGATATGGCCCGTGTGTAGGAAGCACAGTTCTATTGTTCTGAGCAGCTCACTGTTCTGGCCCTATAGGAAACACAGTAGAGTAGAAGAGTGCTCTTTTCTCTAAAGCAGATTTTGTTTCTCGTAAGGCGAGCTAGCGTTTTTTTCCCAGTCCTAAATGGAGTGGAATCACATGCAGTTTCTGTCCTACGAGCAAGAGTTGTTTTATGGTAAGATTATTCACTATTGCGCTCCCATTGCCATACACAGGACAAATAGCACTGGCGTCTGTTCGCAGCAAGTACAGTGTATTGGACTGAAGAGGATCTACTGTTCTTGTCAGGTTCCTAAGCAGAATTGAACTAGATATGGCCGTGTGTGTAGGAAGCACAGTTCTTTTGTTCTGAGCAATCTCACTGTTCGGACCCCATAGGAAACACAGTAGAGTAGAAGAGTGCTCTTTTCTCTAAAGCAGAATGTGTTTCTTGTAAGGCGAGCTAGCGTTTGTTTCCCAGTCCTAAATGGAGTTGAGTCACATGCAGTTTTTGGTCCTACGAGCAAGAGTTGTTTTCTGGTAAGACGAGTCACTATTGTGCTCTAATTGCCATACACAGTGCAAATAGCACTCGCGTCTCTTCCCCGCAAGTACAGTGTATTGGACTGAAGAGGAGCTACTGTTCTTGTCAGTTTCCTAAGCAGAGTTGAACTAGATATGGCCCGTGTCGAAGGAAGCACAGTTACTATGTTCTGAGCAAGCTCACTGTTCTGGCCCTATAGGAAACACAGTAGAGAAGAAGAGTGCTCTTTTCTCTAAAGCAGAGTGTGTTTCTTGTAAGGCGAGCTCGCGTTTGTTTCCCAGTCCTAAGTGGAGTTGAGTCACAGCCAGTTTTTGGTCCTACGAGCAAGAGTTGTTTTCTGGTAAGAAGAGTCACTATTGCGCTCCAAATGCCATACACACTGCAAATAGCACTCGCGTCTGTTCCCAGCAAGCACAGTGTATTGGACTGAATAGGAGATACTGTTCTTGTCAGTTTCCTAAGCAGAGTTGAACTAGATATGGTCCATGTGTGTAGGAAGCACCGTTCTTTTGTTCTGAGCAAGCTCACTGTTTGGACCCCATAGGAAACACAGTAGAGTAGAACAGTGCTCTTTGATCAAAAGCAGAGTGTGTTTCTTGTAATGCGAGCTAGCGTTTGTTTCCCAGTCCTAAATGGAGTTGAATCAAATGCAGTTTCTGGTCCTACGAGCAAGAGTTGTTTTCTGGTAAGGAAAGTCACTATTGCGCTCCCATTGCCATACACAGGAAAAATAGCACTCGCGTCTGTTCCCAGCAAGTACAGTGTATTGGACTGAATAGGAACTACTGTTCTTGTCAGTTTCCTAAGCAGAGTTGAACTACATATGGTCGGTGTGTGTAGGAAGCACAGTTCTTTTGTTCTGAGCAAGCTCACTGTTTGGACCACATAGGAAACACAGTAGAGTAGAAGAGTGCTCTTTTCTCAAAAGCAGAGTGTGTTTCTTGTAAGGCGCGCGAACGTTCGTTTCCCAGTCCTAAATGGCGTTGAATCACATGCAGTTTGTGGTCCTACAAGCAAGAGTTGTTTTCTGGTAAGGAAAGCCACTATTGCGCTCTCATTGCCATACACAGTGCAAATAGCACTCGCGTCTGTTCCCAGGAAGTACAGTGTATTGGACTGAAGAGGAGCTACTGTTCTTGTCAGTCTCCTAAGCAGAGTTGAACTAGATATGGCCCGTGTGTCGAGGAAGCACAGTTCATTTGTTCTGAGCAAGCTCACTGTTCTGGCCCTATAGGAAACACAGTAGAGTAGAAGAGTGCTCTTTTCTCAAAAGCAGAGTGTGTTTCTTGTAAGGGGAGCTAGAGTTTGTTTCCGACTCCAAAATGGAGTTGAGTCACATGCAGTTTTTGGTCCTACGAGCAAGAGTTGTTTTCTGGTAAGAAGAGTCACTATTGCTCTCCAAATGCCATACACAGTGCAAATAGCACTCGCGTCTGTTCCCAGTAAGCACAGTGTATCGGACTGAAGAGCAGCCATACTGTTCTTGTCAGTTTCCTAAGCAGAGTTGAACTAGATAAGGACCGTGTGTGTAGAAAGCACAGTTCTTATGTTGTGAGCAAGCTCACTGTTCTGCCCCTATAGGAAACACAGTAGAGTAGAAGAGTGCTCTTTTATCAAAAGCAGAGTGTGTTTCTTGTAAGGCGAGCTAGCATTTGTTTCCTAGTCCTAAATGGAGTTGAATCACATGCAGTTTCTGGTCCTACGAGCAAGAGTTGTTTTCTGGTAGGAAAGTCACTATTGCGCTCCCATTGCCATACACAGTGTAAATAGCACTCCCGTCTGTTCCCAGCAAGTACAGTGTATCGGACTGAAGAGGGGCTACTCTTCTTGTCAGTTTCCTAAGCAGAGTTGAACTAGATATGGCCCGTGAGTGTAGGAAGCGCAGTTCTTTTGTTCTGAGCAAGCTCACTGTTCTTGCCCTATAGGAAACACAGTAGAGTAGAAGAGTGCTCTTTTCTCAAAAACAGATTGTGTTTCTTGTAAGGCGAGCTAGAGTTTGTTTCCCAGTCCTAAATGGAGTTGAGTCACATGGAGTTTTTTGTCCTACGAGCAAGAGTTGTTTTCTGGTAAGACGAGTCACTATTGTGCTCCAATTGCCATACCCATTGCAAGTAGCACTCGCGTCTGTTCTCAGCAAGTACACTGTATCGAACTGAAGAGGAGCTACTGTTCTTGTCAGTTTCCTAAGCAGAGTTGAACTAGATATGGCCCGTGTGTGTAGGAAGCACAGTTATTATGTTCTGAGCAAGCTCACTGTTCTGGCCCTATAGGAAACACAGTAGAGAAGAAGAGTGCTCTTTTCTCTAAAGCAGAGTGTGTTTCTTGTCAGGCGAGCTCGCGTTTGTTTCCCAGTCCTAAATGGAGTTGAGTCACAGGCAGTTTTTTTCCTACGAGCAAGAGTTGTTTTCTGGTAAGAAGAGTCACTATTGCGCTCCAAATACCATACACAGTGCAAATAGCACTCGCGTCTGTTCCCAGCAAGCACAGTGTATTGGACTGAATAGGAGCTACTGTTCTTGTCAGTTTCCTAAGCAGAGTTGAACTAGATATGGTCCATGTGTGTAGGAAGCACAGTTCTTTTGTTCTGAGCAAGCTTACTGTTTGGACCCCATAGGAAACACAGTGGAGTAGAAGAGTGCTCTTTTCTCAAAAGCAGAGTGTGTTTCTTTTAAGGCGAGCTAGTGTTTGTTTCCCAGTCCTAAATGGAGTTGAATCACATGCAGTTTCTATTCCTATGAGCAAGAGTTGTTTTCTGGTAAGAAGAGTCACTATTGCGCTCCCATTGCCATACACAGGACAAATAGCACTCGCGTCGGTTCCCAGCAAGTACAGTGTATTGGACTGAATAGGAACTACTGTTCTTGTCAGTTTCCTAAGCAGAGTTGAACTACATATGGTCCGTCTGTGTAGGAAGCACAGTTCTTTTGTTCTGAGCAAGCTCACTGTTTGGACCCCATAGGAAACACAGTAGAGTACAAGAGTGCTCTTTTCTCTAAAGCAGAGTTTGTTTCGTGTAAGGCGTGCGAGCATTTGTTTCCCAGTCCTAAATGGTGTTGAATCACATGCAATTTGTGGTCCTACGAGCAAGAGTTGTTTTCTGGAAGGAAAGTCACTATTGTGCTTCCATTGCCATACACAGTGAAAATAGCACTGGCGTCTGTTCCCAGGAAGTACAGTGTATCGGACTGAAGAGGAGCTACTGTTCTTGTCTGTTTCCTAAGCAGAGTTGAACTAGTTATGGCCCTTGTGTGTAGGAAGCACAGTTCTTTTGTTCTGAGCAAGCTCACTGTTCTGACCCCATAGGAAACACAGTAGAGTAGAAGAGTGCTCTTTTATCAAATGCAGAGTGTGTTTCATGTAAGGGAAGCTAGCATTTGTTTCCCAGTCCTAAATGGAGTTGAATCACAAGCAGTTTCTGGTCCTACGAGCAACAGTTGTTTTCTGGTAGGAAAGTCACTATTGCGCTCCCATTGCAATACACAGTGCAAAAAGCACTCGCGTCGGTTCCCAGCAAGTACAGTGTATCGGACTGAAGAGGAGCTACTGTTCTTGTCAGGTTCCTAAGCTTAGTTGAACTAGATATGGCCCGTGTGTGTAGGAAGCACAGTTCTTTTCTTCTGAGCAAGCTCACTGTTCTGGCCCTATAGGAAACACAGTAGAGTAGATGAGTGCTCTTTTCTCTAAAGCAGAATGTGTTTCTTGTAAGGCGAGCTAGCGTTTGTTTCCCAGTCCTAAATGGAGTTGAATCACATACAGTTTCTGGTCCTACGTGCAAGAGTTGTTTTATGGTAAGAAGAGTCACTATTGTGTAGCCATTGTCATACACAGGACAAATAGCCCTGGCGTCTGTTCCCAGCAAGTACAGTGTATTGGACTGAAGAGGATCTACTGTTCTTGTCAGGTTCCTAAGCAGAATTGAACTAGATATGGCCGTGTGTGCAGGAAGCACAGTTCTTTTGTTCTGAGCAAGCTCACAATTCGGACCCCAAAGGAAACACAGTAGAGTAGAAGAGTGCTCTTTTCTCAAAAGCAGAGTGTGTTTCTTGTAAGGCGAGTTAGTGTTTGTTTCCCAGTCCTAAATGGAGTTGAGTCACATGCAGGTTTTTGTCCTAAGAGCAAGAGTTGTTTTCTGGTAAGACGAGTCACTATTGTGCTCCAATTGCCATACACAGTGCAAATAGCACTCGCGTCTCTTCCCCGCAAGTACTGTGTATTGGTCTGAAGAGGAGCTACTGTTCTTGTCAGTTTCCTAAACAGAGTTGAACTAGATATGGCCCGTGTGTGTAGGAAGCACAGTTCTTTTGTTCTGAGCAAGCTCTGTGTTTGGACCCCATAGGAAACACAGTAGAGTAGAAGAGTGCTCTTTTCTCTAAAGCAGAGTGTGTTTCTTGTAAAGCGAGCTGGAGTTTGTTTCCCAGTCATAAATGGAGTTGAATCACATGCAGTTTCTGGTCCTACGAGCAAGAGTTGTTTTCTGGTAAGAAGAGTCACTATTGCGCTGCCATTGCCACACACAGGACAAATAGCACTGGCGTCTGTTCCCAGCAAGTACAGTGTATTGGACTGAAGAGTATGTACTGTTCTTGTCAGGTTCCTAAGCAGACTTGAACTAGATATGGCCCGTGTGTGTAGGAAGCACAGGTTTTTTGTTCTGAGCAAGCTCACTGTTCGGACCACATAGGAAACACAGTAGAGTAGAAGAGTGCTCTTTTCTCAAAAGCAGAGTGTGTTTCTTGTATGGCGAGCTAGCGTTTGTTTCCCAGACCTAAGTGGAGTTGAATCACATGCAGTTTCTGGTCCTATGAGCAAGAGTTGTTTTCTGGTAAGGAAAGTCACTATTGCGCTCCCATTGCCATACACAGGACAAATAGCACTGGCGTCTGTTCCCAGCAAGTACAGTGTATTGGACTGAAGAGTATGTACTGTTCTTGTCAGGTTCCTAAGCAGAGTTGAACTAGATATGGACGTGTTTGTAGGAAGCACAGTTTTTTTGTTCTGAGCAAGCTCACTGTTCCGAACACATAGGAAACACAGTAGAGTAGAAGAGTGCTCTTTTCTCAAAAGCAGAGTGTGTTTCTTGGAAGGCGAGCTAGCGTTTGTTTCCCAGTCCTAAATGGAGTTGAGTCACATGCAGTTTTTTGTCCTACGAGCAAGAGTTGTTTTCTGGTAAGGAAAGTCAATACTGTGCTCTCATTGCCATACACAGTGCAAATAGCACTCGCGTCTGTTCCCAGCAAATACAGTGTATTGGTCTGAAGAGGAGCTACTGTTCTTGTCAGGTTCCTAAGCAGAGTTGAACTACATATGGTCCGTGTGCGTAGGAAGCACAGTTCTTTTATTCTGAGAAAGCTCTCTGTTTGGACCCCATAGGAAACACAGTAGAGTAGAAGAGTGCTCTTTTCTCTAAAGCAGAGTGTGTTTCTTGTAAGGCGAGCTAGCGTTTGTTTCCCAGTCCTAAATGGAGTTGAATCACATGCAGTTTCTGGTCCTACGAGCAAGAGTTGTTTTCTGGTAAGGAAAGTCACTATTGCACTCCCATTGCCATACACAGTGCAAATAGCACTCCCTTGTCTTCCCAGCAAGTACAGTGTATTGGACTGAATAGGAGATACTGTTCTTGTCAGTTTCCTAAGCAGAGTTGAACTAGATATGGTCCATGTGTGTAGGAAGCACAGTTCTTTTGTTCTGAGCAAGCTCACTCTTTGGACACCATATGAAACACAGTAGAATAAAAGAGTGCTCTTTTATCAAAAGCAGAGTGTGTTTCTTGTAAGGCGAGCTAGCGTTTGTTTCCCAGACCTAAATGGAGTTGAATCACATGCAGTTTCTGGTCCTATGAGCAAGAGTTGTTTTCTGGTAAGGAAAGTCACTATTGCGCTCCCATTGCCATACACAGGACAAATATTACTCCTGTCTGTTCGCAGCAAGTACAGTGTATTGGATAGAAGAGGATCTACTGTTCTTGTCAGGTTCCTAAGCAGACTTGAACTAGATATGGCCCGTGTGTGTAGGAAGCACAGTTTTTTTGTTCTGAGCAAGCTCACTGTTCGAACCACATAGGAAACACAGTAGAGTAGAAGAGTGCTCTTTTCTCAAAAGCAGAGTGTGTTTCTTGTATGGCGAGCTAGCGTTTGTTTCCCAGTCCTAAATGGAGTTGAATCCAATGCAGTTTGTGGTCCTACGAGCAAGAGTTGTTTTCTGGAAAGGAAAGTCACTATGGCGCTCCCATTGCAATACACAGTGCAAATAGCCCTCCCGTCTGTTCCCAGTAAGTACAGTGTATTGGACGGAAGAGGAGAGACTGCTCTTCTCAGTTTCCTAATCAGAGTTGAACTAGATATGGCCCGTGTGTGTAGGAAGCACAGTTCTTTTGTTCTGAGTAAGCTCATTGTTCTGGCCCTATAGGAAACACAATTGAATAGAAGAGTGTTCTTTTCTCAAAAGCAGAGTGTGTTTCTTGTAATGCGAGATAGAGTTTGTTTCTCAGTCCTAAATCGAGTTGAGTCACATGCAGTTTTTTCTCCTACGAGCAAGATTTGTTTTCTGGTAAGACGCGTCACTATTGTGACCCATGCCATACACAGTGCAAATAGCACTCGCGTCTGTTCTCAGCAAGTAAAGTGTATCGGACTGAAGAGGAGCTACTGTTCTTGTCAGTTTCCTAAGCAGAGTTGAACTACATATGGTTCATGTGTGTAGGAAGCACAGTTCTTTTGTTCTGAGCAAGCTCACTGTTTGGACCCCATAGGAAACACAGTAGAGTAGAAAGTGCTCTTTTCTCTAAAACAGAGTGTGTTTCTTGTAAGGCGAGCTAGCGTTTCTTTCCCAGTCTGAAATGGAGTTGAATCACATGCAGTTTCAGGTCCTACGAGCAAGAGTTGTTTTCTGGTAAGGAAAGTCACTATTGTGCTCCAATTGCCCTACACAGTGCAAATACCACTCGCGTCTGTTCCCAGCAAGTACAGTGTATTAGACTGAAGAGGATCTACTGTTCTTGTCAGTTTCCTAAGCAGTGTTGAACTAAATATGGCCGTTTGTGTAGGAATCACAGTTCTTTTGTTCTGAGCAAGATCACTGTTCGGACCCCATAGGAAACACAGTAGAGTAGAAGAGTTCTCTTTTCTCAAAAGCAGAGTGTGTTTCATGTGATGCGAGCTAGCATTTGTTGCCCAGTCCTAAATGGAGTTGAATCACATGCAGTTTCTAATCCTACAAGCAAGAGTTGTTTTATGGTAAAAATAGTCACTATTGCGCTGCCATTGCCATACACAGGACAGATAGCACTGGCGTCTGTTCCCAGCAAGTACGGTGTATTGGACTGAAGAGGAGCTACTGTTCTTGTCAGTTTCCTAAGCAGAGTTGAACTAGATATGGCCCGTGTGTAGGAAGCACAGTTCTTTTGTTCTGAGCAGCTCACTGTTCTGGCCCTATAGGAAACACAGTAGAGTAGAAGAGTGCTCTTTTCTTTAAAGCAGATTTTGTTTCTTGTAAGGCGAGCTAGCGTTTGTTTCCCAGTCCTAAATGGAGTTGAATCACATCCAGTTTCTGGTCCTACGAGCAAGAGTTGTTTAATGATAAGAATAGTCACTATTGTGCTGCCATTGCCATACACAGGACAAATAGCACTGGCGTCTGTTCCCAGTAGTACAGTGTATTGGACTGAAGAGGAGCTACTGTTCTTGTCAGTTTCCTAAGCAGAATTGAACTAGATATGGCAGTGTGTGTAGGAAGCACAGTTCTTTTGTTCTGAGCAAGCTCACTGTTCGGACCCCATATAAAACACAGTAGAGTAGAAGAGTGCTCTTTTCTCTAAAGCAGAATGTGTTTCTTGTAAGACGAGCTAGCGTTTGTTTCCCAGTCCTTAATGGAGTTGAGTCACAGGCAGTTTTTGGTCCTACGAGCAAGAGTTGTTTTCTGGTAAGAAGAGTCACTATTGCGCTCCAATTGCCATACACAGTGCAAATAGCACTCGCGTCTCTTTCCCGCAAGTACAGTGTATTGGACTGAAGAGGAGCTACTGTTCTTGTCAGTTTCCTAAGCAGAGTTGAACTAGATATGGTCCATGTGTGTAGGAAGCACAGTTCATTTGTTCTGAGCAAGCTCACTGTTTGGACCCCATAGGAAACACAGTAGAGTAGAAGAGTGCTCTTTTCTCAGAAGCAGAGTGTGTTTCTTGTAAGGTGAGCTAGCATTTGTTTCCCAGTCCTAAATGGCGTTGAATCACATGCACTGTGTGGTCCTACAAGCAAGAGTTGTTTTCTGGTAAGGAAAGCCACTATTTTGCTCTCATTGCCATACACAGTGCAAATAGCACTCGCGTCTGTTCTTAGCAAGTACAGTGTATCAGACTGAAGAGGAGCTACTGTTCTTGTCAGTCTCCTAAGCAGAGTTGAACTAGATATGGCCCGTGTGTCTAGGAATCAAAGTTCATTTGTTCTGATCAAGCTCACTGTTTGGACCCCGTAGGAAACACAGTAGAGTAGAAGAGTGCTCTTTTCTCAAAAGGAGAGTGTGTTTCTTGTAAGGCGAGCTAGCGTTTGTTTCCCAGTCCTAAATGGAGTTGAATCACATGCAGTTTTTTGTCCTACGAGCAAGAGTTGTTTTCTGGTAAGACGAGTCACTATTGTGCTCCAATTGCCATACACAGTGCAAATAGCACTCGCGTCTCTTCCCCGCAAGTACAGTGTATTGAACTGAAGAGGAGCTACTGTTCTTGTCAGTTTCCTAAGCAGAGTTGAACTAGATATGGCCCGTTTGTGTAGGAAGCACAGTTCTTTTGTTCTGAGCAAGCTCACTGTTAGGAACCCATAGGAAACACAGTAGAGTAGAAGAGTGCTCTTTTCTCAAAAGCAGAGTGTGTTTCTTGTAAGGCGAGCTAGCGTTTGTTTCCCAGTCCTAAATGGAGTTGAATCACATGCAGTTTCTGGTCCTACGAGCAAGAGTTGTTTTCTGTTAAAGAAAGTCATTATTGCGCTCCCATTGCCATACACAGTGCAAATAGCCCTCCCGTCTGTTCCCAGTAAGTACAGAGTATTGGACTGAAGAGGAGAGACTGCTCTTCTCAGTTTCCTAAGCAGAGTTGAACTAGATATGGCCTGTGTGTGTAGGAATCACAGTTCTTTTGTTCTGAGTAAGCTCATTGTTCTGGCCCTATAGGAAACACAGTAGAGTAGAAGAGTGCTCTTTTATCAAAAGCAGAGTGTGTTTCTTGTAAGGCGAGCTAGCGTTTGTTTCCCAGTCCTAAATGGAGTTGAGTCACATGCAGGTTTTTGTCCTAAGAGCAAGAGTTGTTTTCTGCTAAGACGAGTCACTATTGTGCTCCAATTGCCATACACAGTGCAAATAGCACTCGCGTCTCTTCCCCGCAAATACTGTGTATTGGACTGAAGAGGAGCTACTGTTCTTGTCAGTTTCCTAAACAGAGTTGAACTAGATATGGCCCGTGTGTGTAGAAAGCACAGTTCTTTTGTTCTGAGCAAGCTCTCTGTTTGGAACCCATAGGAAACACAGTAGAGTAGAAGAGTGCTCTTTTCTCTAAAGCAGAGTGTGTTTCTTGTAAGGCGAGCTAGCGTTTGTTTCTCAGTCCTAAATGGAGTTGAATCACATGCAGTTTTTGGTCCTACGAGCAAGAGTTGTTTTCTGGTAAGGAAAGTCACTCTTGCGCTCCCATTGCCATACACAGTGCAAATAGCACTCCTGTCTGTTCCCAGCAAGTACAGTGTATTCGACTGAAGAGGAGCTACTGTTCTTCTCAGTTTCCTAAGCAGAGTTGAACTAGATATGGCCCGTGTGTCTAGGAAGCACAGTTTATTTGTTCTGAGCAAGCTCACTGTTCTGGCCCTATAGGAAACACAGTAGAGGAGAAGAGTGCTCTTTTCTCAAAAGCAGAGTGTGTTTCTTGTAAGGCAAGCTAGAGTTTGTTTCCCAGTCCTAAATGGAGTTGAGTCACATGCAGTTTTTTTTCCTACGAGCAAGAGTTGTTTTCTGGTAAGACGAGTCACTATTGTGCTCCAATTGCCATACCCATTGCAAGTTGCACTCGCGTCTGTTATCAGCAAGTACAGTGTATCAGACTGAAGAGGAGCTACTGTTCTTGTCAGTTTCCTAAGCAGAGTGGAACTAGATATTGCCCGTGTGTGTAGGAAGCACAGTTATTATGTTCTGAGCAAGCTCACTGTTCTGGCCCTGTAGGAAACACAGCAGAGTAGAAGAGTGTTCTTTACTCTAAAGCAGAGTGTGTTTCTTGTAAGGCGAGCTCGCGTTTGATTCCCGGTCCTAAATGGAGTTGAGTCACAAGCAGTTTTTGGTCCTATGAGCAAGAGTTGTTTTCTGGTAGGAAAGTCACTATTGCGCTCCCATTGCCATACACAGTGCAAATAGCACTCGCGTCTGTTCCCAGCAAGTACGGTGTATTGGACTGAAGAGGATCTACTGTTCTTGTCAGGTTCCTAAGCAGAATTGAACTAGATATGGCCGTGTGTGCAGGAAGCACAGTTCTTTGGTTCTGAGCAAGCTCACTGTTCGGACCCCACAGGAAATACAGTATAGTAGAAGAGTGCTCTTTTCTCAAAAGCAGAGTGTGTTTCCTGTAAGGCGAGCTAGCGTTTGTTTCCCAGTCCTAAATGGAGTTGAATCACATGCAGTTTCTGGTCCTACGAGCAAGAGTTGTTTTCTGGTAAGGAAAGTCACTATTGCGCTCCCATTGCCGTACACAGTGCAAATAGCCCTGGCGTCTGTTCCCAGCAAGTACAGTGTATTGGACTGAAGAGGAGCTACTGTTCTTCTCAGTTTCCTAAGCAGAGTTGAACTAGATATGGCCCGTGTGTGTAAGAAGCACAGTTCTTTTTTTCTGAGCA